>NC_045149.1:13158628-13445918 GCF_008831285.2 Nymphaea colorata
CGGTAAAGGCTAAGAAAGATACAAAGAAGAATAGCACGAGTCAAAATGCTCCAGCCAACATCATAGCCAATGCCGTAACTTCAAAAAAGAAAGGGCCGACTATCATAAGAATAAAGGGGCAACAAACAAAGCTAGTAACAGCACTAAAAACAAACATCCTGGATGAGGATATGATAGAAAATTTACCCCATTACAATAGAGTTATGAAGAAGTCATGCACATGTAGATTGAAAGACGCACTCTGTTTCTCCTGAAAGTTTCCAAGCCCCCACTGATGATGGGGAAAAATAAAGAACAATTTTGCAAATTTCATCATGCTCCAAGACATGATACAGAAGATTGCCTTGTACTCAAAAATATTGTGCAAGATACGATCGGCAAAGAAATCATCAAGGAGGTCAGTGAACAATCGAAAATCCTCAAAAACCCTTTTCTTAAACATGGAAAATGAACAGTTTCAATGGTTAGGTTTTCAACAAATCAACAAGTCGTGGTGGCAAACAAAAGGGATAAAACATCCCTCCATTTCTTTGGGTTACTTTCCAAACATGATAAAAGATCTGTCAATGCACAAACTAGGTCGGGCAAACAAGACAGTCGGACAGAGATCGATAAAAAGTCACAAATATGAGATCCTGAACCTTTGGAATCCATTTTCAAGGCATTAGATTCTTTACCTCGAGTCAAGAAGGAATGATTTAGCCCTAACAGAGGAAATGAATGGGCTTTTGGACTATATGAAAATGGTCTCATCACATTTTTTGATAAAGATCTACCAATTGGAGGTGCATCGCATAATGATGCCTTACACATAGTGGTAGAAACAAGAAGCACCAGAGTCTCCCATGTTCTAATCGATGGTGGAGTAAACCTGAATATTTGTCCACAACAGACAGCTTGTACATTAAGCATAATGCAAGCCGACTATACTCCGTCATCAATTTTCATTCATGGATATGACGGAACAAGACAACCTTGCATATGATGTATATGTTTGGATCTAAATATCTCTGATACATATCATTGGGTTTTATTCCATGTGGTGGATATAGAACCTTCATTCAATTTGTTGTTTGGCAGGCCATGGATCCACGCTACCAATGCGGTTCCTTCCACTCTACATCAGTGCGTCAAGTGAACTCACAACAGGAATACTATAACGATCTATGCAGAGGATAAGCAGAATCGTTTTGTGCATCCAATGATTTCAGTACCAACATATACAATCGAGGTACCTAGTATTCGAGTCTGTAGAGAAAAAAAAATTCTCAAGGATTCAGCATATTGCCCATTCAGAAACCAAAGAAACAAATGTGGGTAAAAAATGATACTAAGCAAGAAACAAGTTACAAAAGTCATCCATTGTTCAAAAATTTCTGCCAGAATGAGAAAGGATTGGATTTGCTCATGCGCCATGGCTACCAACCATTCACTGGACTTCACAAACATGAAAATGAAATCTTGCAGCCAATTATCTTGACAGGACAATGAGGAACTCAAGCCATGGATGTCAAAGTTATGAAAAAATGGATGTCGAGGAAGAATTCAAGCCAATACCTTTTGTCAAGAGCAACACCATAGGTGAATGTTCACCATCAATCTGAATCAACAAATCTGTTATCATCTTGTCATCTAGTCATCGTTTTGTCATTTTGTCGTCATTGTACTCCACTAGACCAAGTGCCTTTATTTTGTAATACTTTCAAATATGCAATGACATATGCAATTGACTTCCATATAAAATGTCTCAAATTCTATCCAACCTCTTTATAATCTTTAGGATGACATCTGAGGGTCAAACATCAAAAGCCTTTAAGGAGGTAAATCCAGAACTCACTGAGGCAGAATGTCCAGAGTTCATCCAAATAAGAAAGCAAGATCAACTGTCACCTTTGATTAATGATCCGATTGAGGAAATTAACATTGGCACAGAAGAGAATCTAAAGATTTTGCAAATCAGAATAAGTCTCTCAGCAGAAGAAAGAAAAGAGTTGATAGACTTTCTCAAAGAGAATCAAGAAGTCTTTGCATGGACTTATGAGGACATGCCAGGGCTCGCTACAAAATTAGTCGAGCATCGACTACCATTAAAACCAGAATGCAAGCCAATCAAACAAAAGTTGAGGAAACTAGACCCTCGTCTTGAGGGGCAAGTTAAGGAAGGCCTAGAAGACCTACTAAAGGTAGGGTCATCCAAACAATTGACTATCCTGAATGGTTAGCAAACATCGTGGTAGTTCCAAAGAAAAATGATAAAATTTGACTCTGCATCGATTTCAGAGATTTGAATAAAGCCACACCAAAGGACGACTTTCCACTTCCAAACATCGACTTGTTGGTAGATAGTACCGCAGGCCACACTATGTTTTCCTTTATAGATGGATACTTTGGCTATAACCAAATTAAGCTGGCAGCTCAAGATCAAGCCAAAACATAATTTACAATCCCATGGGATACCTTATGCTATAATGTACTGTTGTTTGGTCTGAAGAACGCTGGGACAACATATCAAATGGCTATTACAGCTATCTTTCATTATCAAATGCATCAAATCATGGATGTGTATGTGGATGATCTACTAATTAAGTAAAAAACAAGGGAGAATCATATCAACATTCTCTCTCAAGTTTTTGATAGACTCTTGCAATATAAGCTTCGGTTGAATCCACAAAACTATGTATTTGGTGTGAAATCTGGTAAGTTTTGGGATTTATGGTCAGCAAAAAGGGAATCGAGATGGATCCCTCTAAAGTAAAGGTGATCATCGAAATGTCAGTGGAGATTGGCAAGTCAAAGATCAGAAATTGATCTCATATAAAGAGTTAGCAACTTCCCTCTTAAAATAATTCAAGGAGTATCAACTCTTGCATGTCAAAAGAGAATTTAACCCGATTGCAGACGGTTTAGCCAGTTTAGGCTCTACCATCACCTTGAACAACCATCTTTTGTCATACAAGAATAGGTGTTACAAGCAGAAAGCATAGAAACACCATGGTACCAAGGATTTTCTCCGAACTAGAACACTTCCACCTGAAATGTCTCTAAAAGAACAAAGAGCTCTGAGACACATGTCTTCAAGATATTTCATTTTAGCCGACATCCTATACAGAAGAGGATTCAACATAGAATATGCTCGATGTCTCAATACAAATGAGGCATTAGAAGTCATTCAAGAAGCCCATAAAGGAATTTGCGAGGGACATGTAGGGTATTAGACCCTCATCAAGCAGATAGTCAGAGCAGGGTACTATTGGCCCACAATGCAAAGAGATTGTCACCAATTTGTCAAGAAATGCATCAAATGTCAGTTGTATGCACCATTAATTCATGCTCCATCAGCATACCTTCATTCGGTCCGCTCACCCTGGCCATTCTCTATGTGGACCTTTGACGTAGTCGGTCCAATCAATCCACATGTCTCAAATAGACACAGGTATTTTCTTGCAGCTATGGATTATTTCACCAAATGGGTCGAAACAATCACCTTAAAAGCAGTCAAAGGGCGACATGTAGTGTCCTTCATTCACAAAAACCTTTTGTGTAGATTTGGCATCCCGCACGATATCGTTTCTGACAATGGTACTCATTTTAAAAATGAAAAAGTGTGTAATCTCTATCACAAACACAAAATACAACATCACTTTTCTACCCCATATCACCCTCAAGGTAATGGTCAGTTAGAAGCAACTAACAAGATTTTGATTTGTGTCTTAGAAATGATTGTTGAAACAGGCCGAGATTGGCACGAGAAAATGCACAATGTACTTTGGGCATATCGAACCACAATTCGAACACCCACTAGTTGCTACACTAGTAGAATTAGTATATGGAACAGAAATTGTCATTCTATTATATGTCCAAAAACCAGCAATGAAATTTTTTGTACTCATTGAACTCCCAATTAGCAAGTATAAAAAAAAAAGACTTGTTCAATTAGACCTCTTAGACAAGAAAAGACTACAAGCGACAGAGCATGTTGAAGCCTATCGCAAGAGAATCGCCCGACATTATGCCAAATCGGTCATTGAAATAAAATTCCAGGTAAATGATCTTGTACTAAGATCTATACTTGAATTTGCAATTCAAAAATTTCAAACAATTTTGCTTTGATAAGCACATTTTTAGTAATTTTCAAATCAACTAAGGGGCATAGTATCCCTTAAAGAAAGTTTCAAAAATGCATCAAATTTTCCAAAATTTTCAAACTCAGCCCATGTCTTGAGAACAATAGCAAGGGCATTAACTTGAACTATAGAAGAAATTAGTAATGAAATTGGGGGATTAATGTCTAGAAATTAATGTTGGTCCTGACAATTGGCATTGTAAAGGTCTAGCATGAGACGCCATAAGAAAAAGCCCTTGTGACCTAAAAGACCTTGGCAAGATGCAAGAAAAACCTTTCAAACAAAATGAGTTGAGCGATGAGCTCGGGGCGAGTGTAGTTGTTCCTCTGGTTCAAAGCTCTGCAGGCGTGGGTGGGTATATGACCTATGCTTACACCATGAAGCTAAAAAGCAATCCATGAATATTTTGCTTATATTAAGTCTCCGAAAGCCTTCTGAATTTGAGTAAGTAAATCCGAGGAGTGTTTTACACTTGGTACCTAAGGCCAACTGGTCTGGGAGTTACTGGCCCAAAGCTCCCTACAAGGGTTCAGAAGAAAGCCTGATAGACTTGATATTACACAAAACAAACTACACAAAACCACCAAAGGGGTGGAACTCTGTAGTAGCTTTTGGGGGTGGGAAGGAATTTTCCCCAAGAATGAAGGGTAGCTCAAAAAGAAAATCAAAATTCAAAAGCAAAAGCCAAAAAGTGAAAATCTAAGCAAAACGAGAGAGAGAGAAAGCACTTGCTAATGGATAAAATGGCGTCAAGGGCTAAGTTCTCCAAGCATTGAATGCAAAAACTTTCACAATTGTAAAGTTTTGCAACCAACAGTAATTTCTCTACATAGTCCCTGTGAGGTAGAGGAAAATCTTTTCATTTCAGGTCTATGCCTAGCATTTCCCCTCGAGTGAGGATGGTTCAGCATCATTTGAAAAATGGATTTTTCAAACAATTTGTAAAAATTTGGTGCATAAATATTTGCTATTAAGCAAATTCTTCAACTTGCTTAACAAGAAAGAGGGGCATCTGTTAACACTCCAAATTTTTTCACATCAGAACTGAAGCGATAACAAAATTTTACAAAAGAAACTTTGAAAAATTGCAATTTAAAAGCCAATTTCGAATCTTAAGAATAATTTAGATTCAAATCATGAATTTAACCCTTGGCATGAATCCCAATGCAGGATTATTAGTCCAAACTATGTCCAAACGTCATTTGGAATCCATATCCAATTGAAAAATTCAAATTTTGATTCAAATCCAATAATTTGATCTAATTCAGTCTAGAATGTTTATGTGGGACCCACGTGTGGGCTCCACCCAACCTGTGTGGTCAAGAGCCACCCCATGGGTCATGCACCCCTTTTTCTTAAATATATATATATATATTCTACTCTCAATTAAGTGAGAAAAATCATTTTCAAGAGACAATGAATAAGGATTCATAGGAAAAGAGAGACATTAATCTTTCTCTCTCCCCCTTAGTTAAAAAAACTCAAATTTCAAAGAAGCAATAAGTGTTAGAATTAAACTTACCTAACCTACTTAATCCAAGTAGGTTTGACCCAAGTGCACCCAATGTGGTGCCAATTTCAGCTAGGTTCGGTCAACATGGGTTCAGCTCAGTTAAAATGGTAGTTCTGTCCCGCGACCCAATCAGTGGACGAAAATAGACTTTGACCAAATCGAATTTACTTTGACTAAACTCAGTTAAGGTACAATTTAGCTCAATTAAGAGCTTTCTTAGCTCAAATTCATTAATTTACCCCAAACAAAGTCTAACTAATTACAAATGAGCTTTGACATTGATCAATTGATCGAAATTGACCAATCTAGACAATTTTGCCCTTTTATGAGCAAATTGAGATTGCATAACTTAAATTAGGATTTTATGAAAGGCAAATATAAATTTGAATTTTTCAAATGCATAAATCAAATACCAAATTAAAATTTAAACCAAAATTTGATTCAGTTGGAATCCATCTTTAATTAAGTTATGGATGAAAATACACTTTTCGAACCAAATGTGATAGAATTTTCAAATTTTAATTGAATTGTCATAATTCAATAACATTTATAGCTTAACAACTAGGTTTTAACCTAACAAGCTCAATTTCAAACCAAGAAAAAAATAAATGGAGTAAAATATGGCAAAACCGGGTGCAAGAGCATTTTCATCCAAAATTTTGGTTAAAGTTGGTCAGCTAAGTCTGAACCAAGGTTGAGCACATCTAGCCCAGCCCACCTAGCTTGTGTAAAGGGGCTAAGAATGGTCAATTAGAGCCATTAAACCCTATTTAACTCATTTTAAAAGTCTCTAAGGTCTTAAGTGAGTTCCCAATGTGAGTTAAGAAGGTGGTTTAACTCACCTCCTCTTCTATATAAGCCCAGACGAAATTTTGAAGTTTTCATCAAGTTGTTGCAGCCAAGGAGCTAGAAGGGAGAAATCAAGGAGGAGAAAGAAGATTCGTCCAAGCCTTCATCCCCCCCCCCCCCCCCCCCTCTCTCTCTCATTTTCTTCTTCATTTCCCCTATTCTCTCTATTGAGTTTGCTAAGTAAGGGTCTTTAAGTGAACCGTTACTTAAGATTCTCATAGAGAGAAGCTTTCTCTTCCCCACTGTAAATTATAGCAAGTCATTCTTCTTCTTCTTGCTTTGCTAAGCTCGAATCCAAGCTTGGATTCTTGCTTAGGATTGTTTGATTTAGAATACAAGTAAAGAAGAAGATCAAGCATCAAGACCGACCGCAAGATACGTGATTTTAATTCATCATATATTTTAGCTTTTTGTTGGTTCATTTTAATTTCAGCAATTCGTGGGAGATGTTTATTTTCGTTTATTTTATAGCTGGGAATGATGTTCAGTTAGGGAAAAAATATGATTAAATGTACATGCTAATGCATAATGCATGCATGCGTCGGTTTTGCTTAAAGATGAACCCATGTATTAAATTTTGAAAAGGGCCCCATGGCCACGTTCCTTTCAAAACAACAAACTTGAAACCATTTTGAACTCCCTACCATGAGAGAATCTCATAGTGAGAGAGTGATTTTTCTGTAACATATATGACAAAAAGCCTATTAAGAATGGATGCATTCTCATGAATGTGATCCACCTTTGCATGGTGAAACTAAGGACGGACTAAGCTTGAGCATTTGTTCATCTCTTTCTATTTAAAGTCATTTTGTTCAACATTTTTTTTAATTGATCAAGGGTGGTAGGGGAGATTAGAAACAAGTTTTCAATCTTCCTACATAAAAGAACTCAGCTATGAATCATCATGATTCATGAGTTATGTAGTCCTTTGATTAAATTTCATTTTAAAGAGTAGATATATATATATATATATACACATGCAATCTCTTGTTAAAAATTATTTTCCTCTTTTAAAATCAGATTGGAACATGTTTCCAAACTAATTTTTAAGAAAGGGATCATTTTGTTGATTTTTGTAGTACAAAGCTACGAAATCATTTCATTTCATTTTAAATGTTCTTTTATTTTCAGCAATCCATACGCAAAGTGTATGCAAGTTGCCGAAATCAGACATTAATTTATAGGAATTAGCTTAATAATGTCAAAGCTTATACATTTGAAATGCCAATTTCAGTCATAAAGTGCCAAGGCTTTGAGGAACAATTAAAAAAAAATTAAGCCTATCCAATCGACATCTTAAAATACTTTTTATAGATTGTTGTTCTCATTCATAAGTTTTCAGATTTGCATTAGACTAATCCATCTTCTCGGATGCTGAAAATTTTCATTTTCATAATACTAAAATTGTTCAAAGAAGTTGATGATTCCATTGGTATGGAATCTGAAATTTGAATAGGTTTGAAAGACTTATCATTTCTTTCTAAGAAACAAGCTCTCTATTGAAATCTATGTCCACAATTTTCAGCTATTTAAATCAGCCCAAAATCTGATTTTTTTTATTTATTTTAAGACATAAGTGAATGTCATCCACGTCTCCCGTCTAGTTTAAAAACTGATTTTCGCATCATTCTTCATCGTTTTGTTAAGTCTCAAGCTTATGGACTGCATCTCTAATTTATGTGCTTAAGAACATGATGAACACATTTAGAGAAAGTCCTACATCTTAATTAAAATCAATCTTTATGTGTAAATTGTATGACATGTAATTGCAATGAATGGACTTTGAGAGATTATGAGAGAGTGAAGAATGAATGTTTCATATAAATGAATTTTGAGATATTATGAGAGAGAGAAGGATGAATGTCTCACGTAGTTTCCCTTCTTATTTCATTGCATTCACTTTCACCCAAAGCCAATAGCACCACATGCACATGGTCAAGAAATTAAGTGATTCAAATTTGAGTTGCAAAAAGTGACCAAGTTATATTGCAACAAGAATTTGTAAGCTTCACTTAACTTCAAAAGAAAACATAAGCAGTGCACTCACAATCTTGGCCAAAATATGTTTAGAAAACGATACGTTTTATAACAATTTGGAACCTATGTTCCATCAAAAGAATGAACTCTACCTAATCAAATCACAAGTTTCTAAATATCTTAGACCAAATCACACGATTTGGTAAAAGAAGAATTCAAAATCAATTTTGATCATAAGATGGTCACAATTTCAACTCATGAATCATCTTGAGTTCACAACAAAGGACTCAATTTTAATCTTCAAAATCCCCAAGAATTGTGGATTTCAAATCAAGTGGCCACAAAATAAAGGATTTTTCAAATCAACTTGAAAACCCTCCAATCTTCAAATTCATTTTCAAAACAAGTTCAAATCACTTATTCAAAATGAATTTTTGTTATTGAATCTAAAACTTCAATGCACAAGCATATAAGATTTGCATCAATAACTCGTACATGATCCAAATGATCCTTAGTCTTTGGTTCAATTATTAAGGGTGAGCGTTGGGCCGGGCCGTTGTCGGGTACCCGGTACCCGGCCCGGTCGGGCCCAGATCCGAGCAAAGAAAACCGGGTCCTGGGCCGGGCCCGGGTCTAATAATGCAGCTCGGGTCTGCCCAGCTCGGCCCGCTCCCCCTCTGGCCCTCCCCCTCCGTCCCTCCCTTCCCCTCTGTCTCCCCCTCCCCCTTCCCCTCCGTCCCTCCCTTCCTCTCTGTCTCCCCCTTCCCCTCTGTCTCCTTCTCCCCCTCCCCCTTCCCCTCCATCTCCCCCTCCCCCTTTGTCTCCCCCGCTCCCCCTCCGTCCTCCGCTCAAACGGGACGGGACCCGGGATATCAGGCCGGGCCATGGACCGTGCTTCAGGCCCGACGGGCCGACCCGGGCCGGGTCTTATCGAGCCGGGCCGATGCCCACCCCTACCAATTACCCCTGTTAAAGGTGGTAGGAATGGTTGGACCTCGTACCGATGGACAGATCCCTTTCTCTTAAAAATTTTTCCTCAAAACCCCAATTTTGAAAGAATTTTGTTGATTCACATTTCGACGCCCTTCAAGGAAGGGGTGGGGTGTGAACAATACCTCGATAAAAATAAATACAATATCAAAAAATTGACAATCAACCAAACAGTCTATACACCTTGGATGCATAAACAAGGTCCTAGCTACAGATTGCTGGAGTCCTCTAAAAAGACTTCTGGAAAGCTTTTGGAGGACAAACGTGTATTCTTTTCTATGCCAAAACTTGTTTCCAGAATTTTTACCTTCACCCAGAATGTTTTTGAATAATTTTTTAGATTCATCAATCTTGGAAGACCTTGTACATGAAACCTCTGACAAACCGTTGTGATTGGCTTAGAAATTGATGAACCTCCCACCAGTTGGCCAGAAGAGAGATAAAGTGATGTAGGATGAGCGGCATCTACAGGACACAAAAACATGCACAAATAAAGAAAAGATATTTCTAGTTCAACAAGTTACTAGAGGCCTGAAAAAAGAATATAACTATACTCTCATATCATGAGATATGATGCTTAAAGACCAAGAACACTGAAATACATTAAATCAATTGAAATGGTGTTTCCAAATATTTCAATCTAGTATCCTCCAATATTTCACATTATCTGCCCAGGATATTATTAGCTTCTGAAATGATCTTTCCAAATTGAGGACCAGCATGCTGCCAACATGGTTGCATATTGACCCATACTAGCTGATGCACATTTTATGTATCCATCACTAAGATGGTACAGGCTAAAAAATCTGGAAAATGTTCTCATTCTTTGATTTTTTAATTGACTTCAACTACTTCATAATTATTCTTTAAATAGAAAAGATATGTAAAGGCCAAGATGGCCCTATTTACCATAACGATCAAACAAATATGGGTCTGAAACTGATACTGGAAACATTGTTGAGGACCTATTTACCATATTGCTTTGCCATTGGTTCATGCCTAAGAGATGGAGCTCCAAACAGACTCAAATGGACAAGACCGCAGCAAAAGTATTTATCTGTGCTCTAAAACTATTCTTCTTGAGAATTTTACACAATGAGATACAAGAAATATACCTTATTTTTCTAGCTCATTAATCAGGTCTTCAACAATATCAACAGTAGTTTGGCTATCGGAACTCATAGAGCGAGAGTCTTCAGCAGTTCTCATGGTCAATTTTTCTTCAAAAACTAGACTTTAATGACATCATCTGACTTTTGCTTGCACAGCTTATTGTTATCAATATTACTGGCATTGATTTTCCTTTCAAAGGGAACCATACGCTCGTCAATGGTCTTATAGAAGTCTGACAGCCCCATTGTTTAAGATATTGTATCCTCAACAAAACATGCTGTTCAAACTAATCCAGGAGCTGTTGAAGAGAAGAGCTTGTTTACAAGGCACGAAAATTCTTGACCATCGGAAGTTCCTGTAGCAACCTTCGCTTATTAAGTTATTATGTATCTCACTATAAAGCTTGAGTTAATCAGCGTGAAGCTAAAATAAATGAAAACAAATTGAGTCTCCATGTCAAGTACTTGGTACATGCAACACAGATAGAAATTTTCATTAGGAAAGTTTTAAGATATTAACCTTCTCAATTTAAGCACTGCATTTTTTCAGCAATGAAAATGAAATTGGAGTCAATAAAAGGAGAAAGGAGTCCCTCAAATCATCAGTGGGTGTGTCAAAACATTTTACACAACAAGCAGTTGATACTTTCTGTTATATGTTAGGCTTGGGCAAATACAACCATAGTCTTCACTCCATCAGTAAAGGGTTCTTGCATGCACTGATGAAGCTTCATTCTAAAGGGTTGTTCCATACACTGATGAAGCATGATGCCATTGGTAAAGGGTCCTTTTTTGTTTTTCCAAGGAAAATGAGGATCTAGTTTTAAACCTTTGTGCAGCAGCTGGAAGATCCAATGATAGGCTGGCACGTAAGCTAGACCTACCACAGACCTATGCAGGGAGTGAAATCTATGTAAAGTATAAACTGAACCAATCTGCCCTTAGAGCCAGGGCCTATTCACTAGGCCAACTCCTTTGGATTTGTGAAAACGCAGTTTTGGGCTTGTACAGGCTCTATGTCCCCAACAGTATCTTTGTCTTTATCGCAAAAGGTTGGTAGACAATTTATAAATTTGAACCTAAAGGTAGCTAATATATGCATGCAACATCTCATGCTTGTGCTTGTCAACTTTCGACTAAAAGCTCATACTACAAATATAAAGTCTGTAGGCTTTAAATAAAACCATCATTCACTATGGATTAAATGATGTTCATTATATGATTTACCATTAGACGTAGACATACTTACTGAGAAACATATTTTCATTGAGAAAGAAATATGCCTTATTTGGACCGAGCTACTTCAATTCCAAGGAAATTTTTAATAGTCTCAAATACTTCAACTTGAATTGATGATGTAGATAGTCCTTGAAGATTTTATACACGAGTCTTCATTCCCAGCAATAACCAAAACTGCCAATGAAAGCTTTGCAAACCAACTATGTGGAGCTTGCTTTAGGTTGCAAAGTGAAATTTTTAATTTGTAGATCCCCATCTCATTCTTGTTGGCATAACTGACTGGTATCTCCATATAAATACATTCTTCTAAATCAACATTGAGGAAAACATTGTACAAGTCCATTTGATAGAGTAGCCAATTCTGGTTTGCAGCCACAACTATAAGGCGTCTCATGGTAATCAGTTTGGGTACCAGAGCATATGTGCCATGGAAATCAAACCCTTCATCCTATGCAAAGCCTTTTGCTATCAGACGTGCTTTATAGCACTCAACATCTCTATTGGTTTTGTATTTAATTCTATATACCCATCGACACCCAGTTGGTCACCATTTCGGACACAACAGGTACATTCCAAACCTATGGGAGGATGGACAAGTTTCCAAATCTCATTTGCTTCCAAAGCTGCTACCTATGTTTGCATGGCTTGAACCAATTTAGGATCTTGAGATGCCTGCTCAAAGTAGGTAGGCCTATTTGGTGTGTGTCATTTGGAGAGTTAGGGAGGGAAGGAGGAGAAAATGTGACAAAGTGTGAGTAAATTCTATTCACGATAGCCCTAATCTCATGAAGAGATTACGGTAGAGAAAACAAAATTACAAAAACAGTCCAAAAAAATAGAAGCTATTAAAGGACTGGACAAACTATAATAAAAGAATAAGGAGATTATTAGCTTATAGAAATGGTTAATAAACACCTAAACTTACCTTTCAGCACTCTCCCTCAAGCTGGAGCATAAATATCTATCATGCTCAGCTTGTTACAACATCTAGTAAAATTTTCAATTGGAAGTGGTTTGGTAAACATATCTACAACTTGCCCTTCTAAAGCAAGATGAATGGTGGATATAGCTCAAGCCTGCACAAGATCATGAATGTAATGACAATCTACTTCAACATGCTTTGCCTTCATGGAAAATTGGATTGTTAGCAATATATGTAGCCACCTTATTATCTCACATCATCTCCATTGGTAATTTTACTTGAACACCAAGACCATCCAACACAAATCTTATCCACATCATTTTTGTAGCAGTTTGAGCCATAGCTCGATATTCTGGCTTGACACTAGACTTGACCACTACCATTTGCTTCTTACTCCTCCATGATATAAGATTGCTCCCAACAAATACACATAATCCCAAAATGGATTTCCTATCATCAACTGAACCTGCATAGTCAGCATCAGAGTATGCCTTTAGATCTAGAGAAGATCCCTTTTGGAATAAGAGGCCCTTCCTTAAAGTTTACTTTAGTCAACACCATCAAGGCTGCTTTCCAGTGAACTCTCCTAGGCTTGTCCATAAACTAGCTAAGCTTTACAACTGCCAAGGATATATCCAGTCTAGCAACAGTCACATATAGAAGCTTCCCAATCAATGACTTGTAAGATGTACTATTTATAGGCTTTGATTTATCATCATGAAGGTGAATTTTGGAATTTGGGATGCTTGTCGTTTTTGCTCCAAGCATGCATGTCTTCTGCAATAAATCAAGTACATACTTTTTCTAAGAGAGAACAAATCCTTCTTTGTTCCTTGACACTTCAATTCCTAAGAAGTATCTAAGAAGACCAAGGTCATTGGTAATAAAGTGCTTTCTTCTTGGTTTTTGTAATCTCTTGTTCATTATCACCTATCAAATGATATCATCCACATACACAACCATCACTACAACACCTCTTTCACTCTTATAATGAACAAAGAGTGATCAGAGAGAGATTGCTGAAAAGCAAAACTACTCATCACCTCCAAGAGCTTGTGAAACCAGGTTCATGGACATATATGCTGTCTCAAAAAGATCCCCATAGAGAAAAGCATTTTTAACATCAAGTTGATATAAGTTCCTTCTAGAATAAATAGTTGTATAGATAACCAAACAAATTGTCCCCAATTGATCAACAGGAGAGAAGGTCTCAATGAAGTCAATACCATATGTCTGAGTGTACCCTTTGGCAACTAGTTGTACATTGTACTGTTCCACTGATATGCCTGAATGATATTTAATGGTGAATAACTACTTAGAGGCGACTATATCAACATCTAAAGGAGGACGAACAAGATTCCGCCACTTAGGATCAAGAAGAGCTTGTTGGTGGCTAACAAGAATAGAAGAAACTGACAAGGCTGTAATAAACTGTTGCACATGTTTGCCAAGTCTATCAGTAGTAACAAACTTGGAAATTGGGTAAATGGTGCACTGAAATGGGTAAATCATCATTAATCATAGGATCAGCAACAGCAAAGGAAACAACCTCAGGAGCCTCAAGGTTAATAGGTATACTTACCCCTTTAGAAGGAGATGGAGGAGAATCATGAGATGTGGTGTCACAACAAGTATATACAAGAGGTGGATCATGGAATCGAGAGACATCATTGTCAATGTGAGAGGAAGGAATTGGAATAAACTCTAAGGAACTGGAGGAACATGCAAAGGAGGAGATGGAATCTAAGTATTTTGAGAAAGAGCATACTCGTTCTTAGAGAGGGGACCATATCACTGATACCCTCTTTGATTTATTGGGTACCTAGAAAGACACATTTAATAGACTGGGCTGAAAGTTTGTTTCTTCTAGGACTAAAAATATGCACAAAGCAAGAGCACCCAAATACTTTAGGGGGTAAAGCAAAGAAAGCTCTTTGTGGATATGGGACTTGTAAAAGGATTTTATTCTCAATGGACAACGAGGGCATTCGGTTAATGAGATAACAAGCAATTAGTATGGAATCTCCCCAAAACATAAAAGGCAAATTCATTTAGAGCATAATGGTACAAGAAACATCAAGAAGGTGTCGATGCTTTCATTCAACAACTCCATTTTGTTGTGAGGTATGCAGGCAAGTATATTGAGTACAAATGTCATGATCCTTGTAGAATGGAAGTAACTATGCAGATTGGAACTCAAGGGCATTATCAATGTGAACAGTTTTGATTAAAACCTCAAACTGAGTCATTATTTCAATAATGAAAGATTTGAGAATACATAACACTGTTGGCCTCTCTTTTAAG
Source organism: Nymphaea colorata (assembly GCF_008831285.2). Taxonomy (NCBI): domain Eukaryota; kingdom Viridiplantae; phylum Streptophyta; class Magnoliopsida; order Nymphaeales; family Nymphaeaceae; genus Nymphaea; species Nymphaea colorata. Next base: position 13,173,659 of record NC_045149.1, read on the forward strand.
AAAAGACCCAAGACACTAGAAAAATCATCAATAATGATGAGATAATATTTGAATAAAGACTGAATTGAGACTCACCTAGGCCCTCAGACATCTACATGAATGAGCTCAAAAGTTATTTGACTCAATAGACTCTGACTCGAAGGAAAAGAACTACGATGATGCTTTCCTAGTTGACAAGCTTTGCATTAGAAGGTAGTCGAAGAAGGAATCTATGGACAAACTTGACAAAGTTTATTGAAAAATGGGTGACCTAGCATGAGGTGCAACTGAAACCAACATGAATCAGTCTCAATGGATGAAGAAGCTACTCCATCTAAAGTATCAAGATAGTACATGCCTCCCTCTTCATGGCCTCCACCAATATTCTTCCCAGTCCACAAGTCCTAAAAACCACAAGAGCCTAGATAAAAAAAGCACACGACAATTTAGTTCCTTTATAAATTGGCTCATGGGAAAAAGGTTTAGAAAATTTTGGGGTGTGTAACACTCTCTAAACGTGTAGGTCAGGAGGCAAGTGAATATCTCATTATCTCTCAGTCGCCGACAACCTCCCATCCACAATACTCACGTGTTGAGAAGGATAATAAGAGTACAAACTGGTAAAGCTTGAACAATCAGCACAAAAGTGTCTAGAAGCATTAGAATCAACAATCCAAACTTTACCCGTCATACTACCTACTGAGAAGGTAGAGTTGGAGACCGCAGTAAATGCAAAAGCTGACATGGAAGCAGTCTTTTGTGCAAGGAGCTGCTCACACTTAGCGCAACTCATCGTACTTGTTTCAACTGAACTCTTAGGAATGAAATGAACAAACTTGTCTAGGCTTATTTAATTGTGCAGCAGATGAAGGGGATGGAGTTGAAGTAGGAGGTTGACTGTGTTTGTCCCAACACTTGTCTTCCATATGCCTTGATTTGCCACAATAAGTGTATTGAGTCAGCCTCAACCTTTAGAACCTCTACCACCTTCTCTTCCACGGGTAGAGAAGAATGTTCCATGTCCACGGCCTCCTAAGACAGCCAAAGCAGAAGTAGAGGAATTAATGGGGCTCTAAGACAAGTAAACCACGAAGTAACTCAACCAATTATAAACTTCATCCAAATCAGGTATCTCTAAGCCAATCATCATTTGTGCCTTTGCCACTAAGTAATCTGGACATATCCCTAAAAGAAACCACACAATCATAGTATGCTCTTGATTGGACTTGCAGGTCTCACATGGGGGTTGCAAAGCATTCAATTTTTCATACAATGACTTAACTACAGAAAAATACTGAGTTAAGTCTAGATCACCTTGTTGAAGCTTAAAGATTTCATGTTCTACATGTCAAATTCGGCTCCCATTCTTATCTTGGGAGTATGTTTTTAGTAGAGACTCCCACATGCGCTTACCAGCCCTGTAAGAACAAAGTCCACTAGCAATATGGGGCTGGACACCATTCATAATCCAAACCATGACTATACCATTATCTTCCTTCCATGTGGTATACTTCCCAGATTTATGTTTAGGTTCATCTTCTTCAATAATATGATCTTTTCTGTGCCCCACCATAGACATCATGAAAAGGTGAGGACATATTTCATAATTAGAGCCATCAAGCTTAACTGTGGACCCATAGGAAAATGGATTTGGAAAAGCCTTGTGTTCAGCCCCGTGATCATCATTTTTATTTGCAGCCATTAGAACCAGACAACTCAATGTAAATAAACAACTATAAGAAGTCCCAAATCACCACCAATACAAAGAATTTAATTCTTGTTGAAGTATTTGCCAAGAAAACCTACTAGGAATCAACAACTCTCACTGAAACTAACGTATTCTAGTGGCTAGCATTAAAGATAATTTTTGTACCAACACAACTTCCAATATCCACAAGAGAAGAGACAAAAAATATATCCCATCACCAGCATACATATTTCATATCAGCTCCACCAAACAAAGAGATGCATACCAATAGACACCAGAAAGGAACACAAATAATGACAACAGCTACAACCATGGGATCTTGCAGTCTGAACAAGAATATAACTGCACCAAATAAATCTGACCTGGTCAACGACCTTAATATAATTTTTCTTTAGCCTTGAAGATGAAGGACCAGCAAGACAGACAACGATTTGCTCTAGCTGGCTTGAATATTGTCATGATTTGTTTATCAGATTGGTACAGCGGCAAGCATTTGATGATAGACTTGGTCCACAAAAGTTGATGTCATCCAACGACTACAACAACTACTGACTTCCACATTTATTCACAATCTCATGGTGCAGCCTCCATGACGTCAACTCCATTATCATTCAACAACACCAAGATCCTTCAACATGGGAACCTAGAGGCTATTCAACAAGAAGATCAACAACACTCCACCATCAAATTCAACAGCATATCGACCTAGGTCGTATTAGGTGACCACAAACCAAAGGGGAATACCTCTCAAATGCAGCAGATGTTGAGAAATGAAATAGGAAGAGAACTCAATAGCAGAGAAGAGATTTTGATGTCAAGAGGCTCCCAAGACTTCATCGCATTGACACCATGTTGTTTGGTTAGTTGGGGAGGAAGAAGGAGGAGAGAACAAGAGGAAGAGAGAGAGTACAATTCTATTCACTGTAGCCCTAAGCTCATGTAAAAAGAGATTACGGTAGAGATGTCACACCCCGACCTTTTGACACTCAAACATTTTTTTTTCTAAACATCAAACATCGAGGTGCGACTACACAACAGTTCAAAAGAGATGAGCAAAGCAATTCAAAACAATGGGGAAACTTTTATTTATATAACAACTTTGTTTCATACAAAATCATATTTATGTGTATGACAAAAATGCCCCCAAACTGTATGATTGATATCTAACAAAAACAAGACATCAATACAAATAAACCAAGACGTGCCGGTACCACATAAGAAAACAAAACCCAAAACCTCCCCAGTAGGATGTGAGTGAAGCCATCCGATCAACCTGCTACCCCGGGTCTGCCAAAACCTGAAAAAGAAACAACTGAAGGCTTAGCCTTTGCAGTATGGCAACAAGACAGGAACATACCAAACCCTTAGCATTCATATGATTCACATGCACTTCAATCATATACATTACATTTTCATTAACTTTAGTGAATTAACAATTCCTGTGGGTGCAACACAGGCACGTGCACACCATGGGCAGCCTACAGCCGAGAGACAACCCCCGTGGTAGCCCATAACAGTATGGATCCATTTCATCTGCTGCAGCGGTAGAGCACTCATCCATAGATGTGTGAATTCCAAGGAGAGATACTCAGCCTTCCTAGGACACCCAGGTTGGGAAGGCTATCATGAACGGTTTTATCCACCAATAACATTTTCAGTGATAATGAAATAGAACGTAATACCACAACAAAAAAAGTTGTTTTTGATGGTATTTTTTTGTGAGTGAAATTACTAATGATATGCTATAACATCATCGTATGTAACCATCATTGGCGACTAATGATCATCCCTAACAACTTTTGTGACTACATATATATGACATACTATCACTACTGCCCACCAACACTGACAATTGGACAAATTGTCATAGCACCCTATTGTGAGGGAGAATCATCAATGGTCCGTTTTTCGTTTTTTTACCATCAGTAATTAAATGACTAACGGTAAAAGATGTAATTTTTGTCAATATCTTGACCAGATTAGCGTCCTTGTTTTGCCTTATCACTAACGGTTTTATCCACCAATAACATTTTCAGTGATAATGAAATAGAACGTAATACCACAACGAAAAGAGTTGTTTTTGATGGAATTTTTTGTTGAGTGAAATTACTAATGATATGCTATAACATTAACCATCATTGGCGACCAATGATCATCCCTAACAACTTTTGTGACTACATATATATGACATACTATCACTACTGCCCACCAACACTGACAATTGGACAAATTGTCATAGCACCCTATTGTGAGGGAGAATCATCAATGGTCCGTTTTTCGTTTTTTTACCATCAGTAATTAAATGACTAATGGTAAAATACCTTCAAAGCTGAATATGTCCCTTTTAATGAACTTTGTCTTCTCCAAACACACTTGATATATGGCACTTGCTTCTAGTACATCCAGATAGTTTAGTGAATAAATTGTTCACCAAATGTAATTCAAACATCAAAATGTCAGATCATTTTTGTGATGTTTGCCAAATGTCTAAACAAGCTCATTCATCTTTTCTTATTACTAATACTAAAACTCAATCTCATTTTGAGCTTCTACATTGCGATGTGTGGGGTCCATTTCCTCAAGCATCAAATTTCAGAGCTCAATATTTTTTTACTATTGTGGATGATTCAGTCTATACTTACCTAATGAAATATAAAACTGAGACAAGTCATTTACATTAGATTTCTATTGTTTTTTTCAGAAAAGCAATATCATGCTCGTGCGAAAAACATTAGAATGGATAATGGAGTGGAGTTTTTCTTCCCAAATGGGATTAATGTTTTCCTTCAACAAAGAGACATTTTACATGATCACCTCATACACCATAATAGAAAAGAGTGGTGTAGAGATAGCATTACCTCGAATACAGCTAGAGCCCTAAGGTTTTATTCTGATGTGCCATTAAAATTTTGAGATGATTGCATTTTAACAGCCACATATCTTACAAATAGGGCACCAACTCAAAGATTACAAGGAATCATACCTTATGAGAAGTTGCTTGGAAAGAAACCAAATTACTCCCATTGGAAAGCTCTCGGCTGCCTCTATTTTGCTAAAAACTTTGACTCCCAATTGCAAGTTTGATGTGTGTTTATGGGTTCTCCAATTGAGAAAAATGCATATAAGGTATATGATATTGAAAAGCAAAAACTCGTTTCTAATTGTGATGTTGTGTTCAATGAATGTGTTTCCTTTTAGGCAGCAGTTCTTTTAGAACCAATATCATTCATTCCACTTCCTATAAATGATCCATGTGTTGAACAAATTATGAAATGAACTGATGATGTTCAGATAAAAACATCTACACAACATGAAAGCCAAGGCTCTTCATCAGAAGTGACCTTGTCACCACAAAAGAATATGGCATTGACTTCATCTCCTACAACCAAGCCACGCATTCAAGTTGATCAAACTGATGAGATTGAAAACCAGCTAGTTTCAGATGAGCACCTTAAGAAACCATAATTGCTTTCTCAAGTCATCAACTTCGAAGCTCAAAACCTTTTGTTCTCTTGAGAGGATATTATTGTGGAGCTGCCAATCATCAATCCACTATTTCATCATCGCCTTGGGCATCTAGAGCAATGCATACAACCAGTACCCTCTCAATAAATACATACCATTTTTGTAATTTCTCTCCTTCACACAGAGCTTATCTTTTTCCATTTCAAACTATTGGAAGATAAGTTTAGGTGTTTAGGAGGTTATTAGCAATTTTAAAAAGTTAATTGTAACGTGCGATGTTTGCAGGTCGGATCGGGTCAGGGTCCAGACCCAGACCCGAGCTCCATGCGCGTGAGGAGCCTGACGCCGCAGCCCATCTCCCCTTCCTCGTTCCCCTTCCCCCTCGTTTCCCCTCTGCAGGCAAAACAAGGACGCTAATCTGGTCAAGATATTGACAAAAATTACATCTTTGATGATCCAACACATTGTTAATAAAACTGTATTTTTATTTTCTTTAGTTTTTGTTATAGTGTAAACAAGTATCACTACAATGAACACAACAGACATTGAAACCATGCAATAAAATGTCATTGCACATAAATGAGAATAACAAATCTTTATGAAACGTGTGCATTCATACAAAAAAATTGTACATGAATATCATAGTTCTATATCTTGTACATTGACACAATATTTTATACTTAAAGAAAAAAGAAATAGTGATTGTAGGAGTTGTTGGCTAGTAGATACTTCAACATAGGTGTGGTTTTGGATATAGATATAATTTGCAACATATTTCAAATTTTGTTCATGCATATAATCAAATATCTTGTTGCAATACAAAGTGAAACAATGCACCAGTTATATTTACTAGATTTCACAAATAGTAGTTCCAATCGAGCTCTAGGGACAACTTTTTGACTATCAATATACAATCAAAATATGACAAATTCATAGTATGATCAAAAGAGAACAAAGAATTCTAATACTCAAAAGAGAATACTTCGATTGCAACAATTAGAGTTCTGCATAGTTCCAAAATGTTTAATGGTGTTGCACAAATAATTACACTTAAACCAAATGTCCCAAAAGCATAAACAAATAAAAGAAGAGAAAAGGCTAAATCTAAATGCAGCAGCCTTTTGAAAACGTTAAGAGTTCCTTGTTCTCCAATGGCGCCTTAACCTTTTCCAATGTGTGTGGCCTTCAATCTTGTCATTACTCCACTTCCCTCTCGAGCAGGTTGTGAATTGTCCAAAAAAAAGTGTTCCATTGCACATATGTTAGAAAGCAAAAAAGCAACTTCATAATATTGACCATGCACAAAAACAAGACACTTTTTGTGTAAGTCCGTGTACTTGTGTGCTAGTCGATTTCTAATACAAAATGCAAACTGGTTCTTAGTATCTTACATGATAAAAGCATTGAAGACTAGATTAATGCTGGCTAACTCAAGTCTAGACTAGTTCACTTGATCTTTCTTGCGTGAACTCAAAGTTGTGCCTCAACTTTACTTTTTCTTGTTCAACGAGACTTTGGTTATGAGAACTATGAGAACACAGTGAACTCATATCAGAGAACCTAGAGCAACTTATAGATCTGAAAAAGAAATTCGAACAGTAAAATGACAAAGTTACAAAAAAACATCCTTTCTGTAATAAATTGTTCAAGCACCTGACTTTGTGATCCCATTTGAAAGTCATAGAAAGCTTTGTTTTGGCTGAAAAGATAGATTCACGACATGGTAAAGAAAACAAATAACTTAAAAATACTTAAGAAGAATAACCATGCAGAAAATAGAGTGTGTGCAAAGTCAAGCAGAAATTGTGTTTTCTGTAGAGTTTTGCAAAAAAGTTGCCAAAAACATATCTGACCAAAATGTTAAACTAAGGTAAAAATCAACATAAAATCACATGAAAGTTTGGGTGAACATACTAGACACCTATAGCAAACTCCTGGGTTTTACAGAACTTTATTTGGACCTCTGGGTTGAGAGAACTAAGTTAATTAATTCCAGAAAATTTTAGGACTCAGTTCTGCCAATTCTGCCAGAAATAAAAAATTTGGGACAGAAAAACCAGTTTAGAAAGTTGACATGATAAAGGGGTCAAATCCTAATAAAAACATACAAAAAATTGGTAAGAACAAACTAGACACATACACAAAACTGAGTTTTTTTACGGATTGCAAAAACAATTTCTGGTTTGAGAGATATAATCATTTGAATTTAGGCAAAAGTCAGGCTTATGGCAGCAACTCCAGTTTTCATCTAACTCAAAATTTAAGATCTCTTAAATTATATTTTAATGAAAATTCTCAAATCTGACGACATTAATAATGTGAATCAATCAACTAGTCATATGAGAATTTAAAATAAAGCAAGTAAAAGACAAAATAAAAACTAACTACATTAATCAAATGAAACAAAATAAGCAAATAAAATACATGTGCATGAAGACAATGAACTGCAAGTATGTGCATGTGCATTGCAATCTACATAAAAGGAAAAAGATAATGAATACAGAAGGATGTGGAAGAGAAGGATAATGCTCACATGAAATCCATAGAAGAAAAAAAGAAAGATAAAGAGAGGGATAGGGAATGAGTGAGAGAGAGAGAGAGAGAAAGAGCATGTTTTTCTTCCTCTCCTTCTTTTTCCCTTGCTGGTCCACATCCAAATCCCTTAGAAAGCTCTTAGAAAACCTTGAAAAATGTGTCAAAAGGGGGAACCTTATGTTAGTAAAAGAACAAGAAACTAATTAAACAAAACAAGAGAGTGATGAGAGCCCTTACCTTGGAAATGAACTAAAAGGGGGAACTGTAAGCTAGTAAAAGAACAAGAAATCAACTAAGTAAAACAAGAGAGAGATGAGAGCACTTACATTGAAAAAATATTCCCAAAAGGGGGAATAGAGGGCTGATGTCCTCTACCCTGTTTGTAAGCTTTTTGGCTGAAATTTAGCCAACTCTAGCCAATCAAACATTTAGAAAATGTAAAATGTGGATTGTTGTGGTAACATCAATCTAACAATGGAGATTTGATTTAAAACTAATCAAGGGCCCCAAGTTCATCATATAAAATTGATTTTTCTAGTGATTTCCAAGAAAATAGAAGTGGAGGTCGCACTCCTAGGGTTTGCTTTTTGAAAATGATGAAAACCCCTAGCTAGTCTTAAGATGGATGGCCAGGATCGAATCAGTTCAACATGGATCAGTTTAGAGCACTTGATTGGAGATCTGATGTTTGATCTGGATTCTGATATGAAATTTGGATTTTGGATTTAGATCAAAGGTTTAGATCTGGTTTTGGATTGATAAAAATGGTTTTTGATATCATATGTGATATCTAAACCTGGAACAATGTAGATTACAGACCTAGATTGCAGTTTTGAAGTCTAAAATCAAGATATGAGATCTAGGCACATGACCTGGCTCAACTGGGTTCAAGCTTAATGCTAGGAGGTTGACCTAGGCTTGCTTTTTGCTTGGAGCGTTGGGCTCCCGCCTTCCCAACCTAGGTGTCCTAAAGAAGGCTGAGCAATTCTCCTTGGAATTCACACATCCATGGATGATTGCTCTACCGCTACAACATGAACAGAACTGTATTGTATCCGTAGTGTGCACACGCTTGTGTTTGCACCCATAGAAGTTGTCAATTCAGTAAAGCAAATGGAAATGAAATAATTGTAAATGAAGTGAATATGCATGAAGTAAATGTGATTATTGAGTATGTTCATTATAGTAATTGAGTGGTTCCTACATGTTGTGGAATATGTGAGGAGCTACCATGACAAAATATGTAACTGCATGCTACTATCATGATATGATAGTGTTATGTTTTTGTATATGTTATATTCCATATTTGAGCCCTTACCTTAGAGGGTTAGTAATTTATCTGGTTTGTTGTCATATTGTTAAGGCTAAGCCTTCTGCTGTTTACCTTTTTCAAATTTTGGCGGACCTGAGGCAGCATATAGATCAGATGACTCCACTCACATTCTACTGGAAAGATTTTGGTTTTATTGTCGTGCTGGCACATCATGTTTTGGGTCTCATTGATGTCTTGTTTTGTTAGACAACTATGTTGTTGTTTTGAGGCACTTTTGTTACATGTGTTATTGAAAAATATGAACTGAATTTTGTATGAACTAAATTTACTATATAATGAAATGTTCGCCCATTGTCTTTTGATGTGCATAGCTCCTTTTGAATTGTTGTGTTGCCGCACCTCAATGTTTTACGTTTTAACAAAAAAAGTTATTTGGGGGTAAAAGGGTTGGGGTGTGACAACTTTGGTATCAGAACTATGAAAAACTCCACTATGGATGTGAGCTAAAGTCTAACTGTCAAGCCTTGTTGCCCAGGTACGCGGTACTTGATTGAGCTCTTATTGTAGTCTTGACTTTCACTGTGATATATACGTATATGATAGATTAATGTTTTGATTATTTTGGTGATGCATTTTTGCAATTGAACTTGTAGGAGTTGTCTTAGGCCTTGCATTGAGAATGAGGGTTCTTGTTTGTACAAATAGAGTACCAATGTAGGGGTAAGAAGCGAGGTGGGCTGGCTACAGAGGCACAAAAAGAGCCAAGTTTGGTCCATCAGATGCACATACCCCATTGAACGATAGTACGTCAGGGCAACCGTTCGCTCAGACTAGTGTGGGTGCCCAAACCCCAGCAATGCAGACCCCACCCGTGGATCAGTACACTATACTGACGATTTTGCTGACACTGACCTTCCAAGTACAGTCGATGGTCAGTAACTAGATGAGCCATGCGTCTCTTATAGGAGACACCACTGCACCACCTAAAGGGAAGGCGACTTCGGTGTTGTTTAAGTAGTTTATATCTATTGAATAAGAAAAGTTTTATGTTTTAGGAGGTTCCTTGTAATATTAAAGAGTTATAAGATCTCTTTAATATTTTCCTTATTTCCCATTGAGTTATTTTGTAAATCCCTTTTTACCCTAATCTCTTTTATAAGAGAGATAAGGGTTATCGTAATAACAAGTTCTTTTAGTTCAATCTCACGGCAACTTCTCTCTCTCACTCTCTTCTTCTCCACTGCAACATGGTATCAGAGCTACGGACGTGACTGGAGACTTGAAGCACACAACCAGCGCGCGGACGTGACGCACACCATCGGCGATCCTCCGTCTCCTTTCAGGCTTGATCTCTTCTACTTCCTCTGTTTCTTTCTCCTTCACCTCTCGCCTGTTCTAGTTGCTGTTTTCCAGCAACGGAACAGTGTGGAGGAGTCTATTCACGCTAGGAGAGATGCGTGAATAGACTCCAGCCGTGGATTTTTTTTTTCAGAAGTGTATATAGTATCGCAGCTGTGTGGGAGTCTGCACTGATTAATCGCCTATGATTTGATATGTTATATGATCAACGCAGCCAAGTGGAGGACTGCTATCTATGACGTCTATGGCAAGTTTATGTTGATGGTTTTATTTGCTGTCGTTATTCATGATCTGTGAAGGATAAACTGTGGTACAGCAGCGTTAGATGCATAAATAGATAAGTCGTTGGTCAACGCAAACAATACAAATAGTGGGGATTCGTTTTCAGTTGTGGGCTTGCTGATAGCAACGTTTTTCTGTCTTCAGATTGCAGTCCTCTTTGTTGTGGTGTTGCTGTCAACAGTTGGACAGCAGGTTGATTGTTTCTGCGCATCTAACTTTGCCGTGTGGGACGTCTGTTCTTGTTGATCAGTTTCTTTTTCAATAGAAATATATATATATATATATTCTCTTGCTATTGGTGGTTGATCTCTTGTGGACAAATTAATGATGGCTGAAAGTAATAAATCTGATTTTTCTCATGAAGTTAAAAGTGGAGGAAATCCATTTTCATATGGTTCTACTGTAAAGTTAGATGGATCTAACTATGAGATTTGGTCTCGTGTGTTTATGATGTTTGTGATTGGACATCAAAAGGAGCATGTTATAGAAGAAAACGAACATGTTGAAAAGAGTGGAAAATATAGTTCATGGAAGGGAGATAATAATATTGTCATGTCATGGATCATGAATAGTGTGCAACCCCAAATTGTATCAACTATTGCATACTACACCTCGGCTAAGCAAATGTGGGATTTCTTGAAACAGACTTACTCGAATGATAGGAATATTAGCAAAATATTGCAGGTAGAGGAGGAACTACTTAATCTGCAACATGGTGACCAAAGTCTTGCTCAGTACTTCGCTTCCCTTAAGTCCATCTCTGAGCGACTTAAAGCATTACGTCCTCCATGTCCAACATGTTATAAGACCCATGGTGAACAGTCTATGGTTGCGAAATTCCTACAGGGTCTCTCCTCTGAATATGCAGTAGCAAAGGCTCAGATGCTGACTGGAGCAGAAATCCCTGATCTAGCTGAAGCCTACAACAGGCTTAGTCGTCTTGCTGTGACCCTCTCTTCACCTGCCAGTGATATCCATGCCTCTGCCTTAGCAGCTTCAGGAGGATGTGGACGCGGTTTATTCAGGGGAAGAGGCATGGGCCGTGGGTCAGGAGGAGGTCGGGGGAGATTTCAGTACACTTATTGTGGCAAAATAGGTCATTTGGAAGACAGATGTTGGGATAAACATGGTCGTCCTACTGCAGCGCCATCCTTAGGCAGAAATGTTACATCAAAGCTGGGGAAGAACTCTTCTTTACAGTCTTCTATTGGAGCGGCCCAAGCAACGTCATCAGTAGTAGATGGGTCTTTATCTTCTTCTCAGCCTGAGACAATGACTGTGAGTATCAATAAGTCAGAGTATGAGGACTTTCTAGCACACAGATCTACTCAGCTATCGGCCTCCACAGTTATGACTGACAGCGCTATGTCTGTTGACACTATCTCACATGGTACAGGTACTACTTGGATTATTGATTCAGGGGCATCGAGGCACTTTTGTAGTACGCCTTCTATGTTTACTATGCTACACTCACTACCTCAGATACGTCATGTGAGACTTGCAGATGGTAGATTGTCACCCATTATGGGATATGGAGATATCAAGATCTCTCAATCTATGACTATTCCCAATGTGTTATATGCTCCTAAGGTAGTGAATTGGTAGCTCATTATAGCTCATTATATGCGAAAATGTAAGCATGTGTGTGTATACGTCTCTACGAAAGCACCTGACATCTTGATACCGCACATGTTAGAGAGTCTTAGCTAAATATTGCACAAATGCATGGAATATACTTGGCACATTCAGGTAATATCCCGAAAAGACCATACTAGATTATAAATGCCCATAAATTAATATTCTTAATTACCTTATGCAATAGAAAACCATAAGGACTGAATTATAAAGTTCCAAACATAGATAAAAGAACATAGACCAAGTACCTCAAGGTTGTTTTCTTTCTAGAAACAAGCCAAACACAAAAGTCTTTCTTCAATATCAAAAAGGAGTTGGAGTTCTAAGTTAGTGATTCATAAGAACATTTTACATTTTTGTACAAAAATTTAAGAAACTGAACAACTAAGTCTAAGACAATCACTAAAAGCTGATCTTCAGCAGAAACAGCCAATTCAGCCCACCTCACCACCAAAATATATGTGTCACATGGATATGGTTATGAGTGTGGGTGCATCTATGACAATTGTCAATATGGGTTAAAACACAGCAGCATATATATACAGGTTCTCTTCATCAGTCATTATGAAGGAGGGGAAACCCAGCTCTAGGAGGCCATCGGTTCACGCAATTTCTCTCTTGCAAGTTATCTGCCCTCATTGGTGGCTCACCCCTTGCCCTCAGGTGTCTTAACTCGCTACCATCAGATTCTTCTTGCTGGTACTGTACATGGTAAGGGTGTTATTCTTTTTCCCTTTCTTAAGTTTAATGTTTTGGTTTGGATCTGACCAAATCTCATCTAACATACCCAATCGCTCAGGGCCCCAGGCATATCTGTGTCAAAAAAAGCCATTCCAACACGGATACTCCAGGGCAATTCCCATACCCCATGTTGCTTAGCAAAATTTACAAAACAACCTTTCACTTTGTAATAATTCACCTGCCTTCTTACCCATTTACTATAATGAAAAGTAAATCTCTAAACTCTAAAGTTCCCGAACCATATTCATTATCAGATGTTTCATATCAAAGGGGTATTTTTTATATATTAAGTGTCCTAAAACCTAAATGAACATGAAAGTTGCACGTAAATGAACATGAAAGCTGCACAAAGGACCAACAGATACTATAGCAACCAGAAGCTATTGATTTATCAAAAAGTGAGCAGCATTAAAAAGTACATTACCAATAAGTTTTTGATGGAGAAAACAGTTATAAACTGCAGAGGCTTGAGTTTTACATGACAGAAAAATATGTTGTGACAAAATTCAGCAGCTTGATTCAGGAAACTCTTGGAATCATTAAATGAAGAAGAGACATTTACAGAAACAGTGAACAAAACCGATAGAAACATCTGTTAGGAGTGGAACAGCACTGCAGTTTAATTTAATTTTACTATAACACTTCCAGCAAAAAACTTACAAAACGTCCAGGCAACCAGAAAAATAAGAAAGCTAATGAACCTTTTTCTGATACCTTATCATAAACTGGAATGAAATAATAACCATTTGGAGCACACTGAGTGCTTTCTTTCACTAGCCCATCAACTGTTTGGAGCTCAACCTATATTTTCGTTTTATGTGTAAAACATACAATGCAGAATACTGAATTAAATAACTTGGAAAATTCAAGAGGAGTATTGAAGGATATACAAGCCAGAAAAAAAATCATGAAGGTTGACTAAAACAAAATTTAAAATGCAAAATCATAATATGGTAGTTACTATTTATCCCAACATTTGCATGCATGGACGAAAGAACACTTCATCTGCAATTCGTGTATGCACATGATTGATGAAAGAACACTTCATCTGCAATTCGTGTATGCATGTGCGCCCCTGATGAACATAAAAGCTCTTCCACATTATCTTCACCTCACAATACTGCTGATCTTGAAGTCATAGGCTTTTAGGTATAAATTGCATAAAACACTAAGCAATATGCTCTATAACATAGCAAAGTTACTCCAACTGAATCACAGTGCATATCACCAGTAGTACATGGTTCGATTCTACAGCCACGGTGCATCAAGTTGCACAATGAAGTGTCATAAGTGTGACTTTTTCATCTAAAATATCATTAAAATATTGCATCATCTGGGCAGTCATTCCAAGGTTGTTAAATCAAGCTCCAAACAAGAACGAATAGCAAAATATCCAAAGTGTTAAATATGTCGAAGGAGAATAAATAAGCAAACAGTTGGTGAATAAATAAGCAAGCAGTTGGCGCTAAAGAATATGTAAATCCATAAACTTTTGTGGACCATGTGGGCAACTGCCACACAATCCCACATTTAGCTCTGCCCCGGTCTTATTCAATGTCAAAGTAAGTACTCTTCTTTTTATGTTTCCCTAAGCTGATGGATGAAAATGGCCTATTAAATATATGATTGAGATGCATTCTATTTAAGAAAGCTGGGAAATCGTTAGTCAAAGACTTAAAAGTACTATCTGATGAAAAGAAGCATATGACATAAAACATTCACTGAAATGAAAAGAATGCCAGCAAGGAAAGAGCCCGACAATTCTGCAGCAAAATGAATCAAACGATAATGATCAGTGTATGGCATCGGTTTTCTTTCATCCTCACGTACAAGTTACGAATTGTGTAGTTCACCATTGCAACAAAACAAACCTACTCAAGATTAAAGTAATAGTTTGTGAATTTAAAAGGAGTTCACCAAATAGTACGCATGAAGAACAATGTTTTTCAGGAAATCATAAGGAATAATAATTCTTGTTAACATTCATATAACCCAAGAAAGTATTACCTATTAGATCGTCTTCCAATATTCGATATGGTAAAAGAATCAATTGAATATGAAAGGGTGATGCTGGAGGATCTCTTTTGACTTGTGCAATTAACAGGCACAAGCACCAGTAATCCGACTACTGAACATGGCACAAAAAGCTTTGTGCTGAAGAAGAAAAAGCACAGACATGCAAATATGGTCAATCATTGTTTCATACAGAACGGTCCAAAAAACATGCTTACTGCAAATATGAGAATATCTCATGCATAAATTATGCTGTCGAGAGAATTTCAAAAGAAGAATAAGGATTTGACGGGAAAAAAACAAGAACCATTGATCCAGACAGAAAGAAAGAAAAGAGTTCACTTGCAGGACGTAAACACAGAGCACAAACCACATCCGAAACCCATCAAACACGAATTCAACAAAAAGAAGGAATAGACATAGGAAAAGAAACAGAACCAAGAAAAAGGAAAGTAAACCGATGGATCATGACAAGGAAAAAGAAAAAGGCAAACCTCTTTACCATCAGAAGAACAAGACCATACCGCAAAGGCCCATCAAACGTGATGACCAATGAGTGAACCAACGATTTCTATTGACCAAGAATGAAAAAGTCAGAAAAAAATTGTTAGACGGATAGAAATCTCTGCCGCTACACAACACAAATCGAACTCTGTGTCCCATCAAATTTGAAAGTCCTTAAGGTGATACTTCCTCGCAGGATTTCCCCTCACCCAACTTCAAGAAACTGTTTCAAAAGGGGAAACACAGCAACAATCTTCTTGCCCAGACACCAAATTCCCAGAAGAACAAGAAGGAAGAAAAAAACCAACAACATCCGAAAATAGCAAAAGAAGGCTACCCAAATTTGAGGAGCCTAATGACCACCAAGGCGTCCAGGCCGCAGTTCCTCATCAAGTCGTCCTCTGTTACCCGAAACGCCGGCCCTACCCGCTCGAAATAAGGAAGAAACCTGTGGAACGAGAAAGCGTCTTCCTGGTAGCGGGGGGAAAGCCCCCTCATCCCTCTGACATGGTCCGAGCGCGATAAATGACGGCATTCCCTGGTTGCTTCTTGAAGATGGAGAACAGTAGGAGGATGATAAACAGGAGGCCGATGTTGATTGACGCAGATGCCAGTGGGCTCTCCAAGAGTCCATGAGTTCACTCTTCAAGAGTCCATGGGTTCACAGAGAGAGAGAAGTGGGCAGTGAGTGAGAGAATGAGGGTACGTGCCGGGCTACATGCGGCGCGGCAAACTCTCGCCAGTAAGCTGCAAGCCTTCGCCTTCGTTCAAGTGGGTGCAAATCACTTGAACTCTTTCTCGAAAACAATGACACAAAATACACAAGAGTGTCGAAAGAAAACTCGCAATATATTCACTTTAACAAGATGAGTACATCACGAGGGAAGCAAGTAAGCTTTTAACTTTACTTACAAATGTTGGCCGAAGCCACTTACAAAGTTCCCAAACCGACCAACCAAAGCTAGGAACCCCAATCTATACACTTGAAAAAGACCTTGGGAGGGTGCTCCTACACAGATGAACACTCAAGCTTACACCAAGGCCCAAACATACACAAAGGAAATCAACTAAAACAAAAGCAAAAACTGTACAACCCTGACACAGGGGAACAGGCTCCCCCCTTCAAAACAAGCGCCGTCCTCGGCACTATCTGTTGTGATAGGTCTTCACGTCCAACGGATAGCACTGCTTCATGCAAAACGCATACTCCCATGTTGGGTCTTGCTCGCCTATCCACTTTACTTGGTATTTCTTTGGCTCCCCTCGAGAGTTTGCTTTTTGCCGAAGAATCTTCTCCACCCGTCGATCTGTTGCTTGCTCGGTCGGTGATACTTGCTGCACGGTGACGTCTCGTTCTGGGAGGCTTCTGTTAGAGTCTCCGCCCTACCTTTGTTGAAGAGTGGATACTACCACAGCCTTACCTTTATCCTTCCTTGTTGGGACGGTTGGGACCATGCAAGGGTGTCTCTCGTCCATGATACTTACACTGCGTAAGTGCGGCATCGGTACCATCTTTGATGCGCAGAGGAACTCCATGCCTAGAATCATCTGGAAATCATCTGTCTGAACCACCAAGAAGTTGGCCCTACCCGACCAACCCTCAATCTTCACAACTGCATCTCGGACTATGGCGTAGATCGGTCTTGCCTCTGAGTTCACTGCCTTCACGCGTGACTCCCCCTTTCCTCGGGTGAGGCCCAATCTCCCGACTTCCTCCTCCGAAATAAAATTGTGCGTGGCTCTCGTGTCTACCATGGCGATGGTAGGTTTTCCATTCACCAGAATCTCTATGCACATGAGCTCCGTTGAAGGTGTCGTTGTCACCTTCGTTTCCTCCTCTTTTGTCAAGGCGTGAAGAAGTTGAAGTGCCCCAATTCTGGGCTCTTCCACATCTCCACCTTGTAACGCATTTGCAGATGACCTTGAAGTGCTTGCCTCTGTAGCCCTCGCAGCATTGGCCTGCCCTGTCGGCCTTACTCGCTTTGGGCAGACGCGTGCCTCATGCCTTTCCCCACAAACCCAACAAGTTACTTCTCTTGGTGGCCCATTGTAATCCCTGCGAAAGAATTGTCTTCCCCCAGTTTGCCTCTGAAATGACGATCCACTTCTGTCTCGTCACTCCTCCTTACCGTTGTGGTTGGACTCCCTCGTAGGCTTGAAGGTCTCAGTGTAGCTTTTGCGTTGGGTATCAGCCAAGCGCTCGGCTGCCACATATGTTTGCTCCAAAGTCTTCGGGTCTGATCTCTCCACATCGGCTTGGGCCCAAGATTGGAGCCATGTGATGAACCGGTTAAGCTTATCCTTTTCTGGCATCTTAGGTACATCCAACATGAGCTTTTGATAGGCTCTAACATATTCCCGCAAGGAACCTGTCTGTCTCAGGTTCACCACCATCCGGTATGTCTATCTCTCGGCATCCACGGGCGTGAAGTATCCCTTCAGCTGTTTACGGAAGTCGTCAAAGGTAGCAATCGTGCAATCGCCATTCTCAACGTCAAACATCTTCCGCCTCCACCAAGCCACAGCATCTCCCTCTAACAACATCGCTGCGGTCTTGATCTTCAAGTCCTCCTCTACTACGTTTTGCAAGTCCATGTAGTAGTCCACTTGAAACAGAAAGTTGTCGATCGCCCTCGCATCTCGGCTACCACTGTACTTCGCCAGACGTTGAACGTCGACCCTACTGGTCCTCTCATGGCTACTGCTGGATGAGCTAATACGTAGCAGTCTCTGATTTGAAGCCCGAAGTTCAGCAACTTCGTCCTGCAAGGTCTTCACCAAGTCGGAGAGTGAACGGTTCAAGGCCACTGACTCGGCCATCTGTTCCCGCATCAACTTCATCTCCTCCTTGAATCCCTCAAAGGTCTCGGCGGCAAAGCCGAGGGCTTCCTCATGGGTGGCCACATCTATGACCAACCTATTCACTGTCTCTTCCAGGTTTCCCTGGCCACGGTCTGGGCTCGTCTCCCCTTGACGGCATGGGCTCGCCTCCTCTGGACGGGCCGGTTCCTTGCCTTTGGCACCTCGCTGATTATATGATGATGTCATGGCTCCTTCTTCAACGGTAGCAAGTCAGCGCGACGATCTACACCGACTCTCCAATCACTTCCCCAGATTGAACTGAATCTGGGCTCTGATACTAGTTGTCACGGGCTGACTCCTTCGGCCCGTGCGGCGTGGCAAACTCTCACCAGTAAACCGCAAGCCTTCGCCTTCGTTCAAGTGGGCGCAAATCACTTGAACGCTTTCTCGAAAACAAAGACACAAAATACACAAGAGTGTTGAAAGAAAACTCGCAATATATTCACTTTAACAAGATGAGTACATCACGAGGGAACCAAGTAAGCTTTTAACTTTACTTACAAATGTTGGCTGAAGCCACTTACAAAGTTCCCAAACCGACCAACCAAAGCTAGGAACCCCAATCTATACACTTGAAAAGGACCTTGGGAGGGTGCTCCTACACAGATGAACACTCAAGCTTACACCAAGGCCCAAACATACACAAAGGAAATCAACTAAAACAAAAGAAAAGACTGTACAACCCTGACACAGGGGAACATGCAGAATGCTATGTTGAAATCTGTAACCATAACGGTTCTAAGTTTCTACCTAACCTAATCGTATCGTTCTTTATTATTCTTATTATTAAGGAAAATCACAAAAAATTGTCCCTTCGGTAAAAAGTAGGATCGAACATGAAAATTTCCTTAATAAATAGTCAAAACCCTGAGTGCCTCTATTTTTATTTTCTTAGAAGAAGCATCTAAGTTGGTAAAAACCAGAGCACTTGGGGTAGGAAATGAAAACCAGACCTATTAAAATTAATTATTAAACTAAGTTTTTTGAAATCTTCTATAAGATCTTCAGAGTGAGTTGATGATAAACATATATTAGGTCAGTTGTTTTTTTACTTAAATTGTAATAGTTAAAAACTGAACGGCTCTTATAACATCAAAATTTTGATAGTATAAAGATCAATTTTTTTTTACAAAAAGAACTTGAACTAAATCATAATTGTAAACACGTTAGAACTATGAAAAGAAGAAGCAGAAGAGTGGTCATTGCTACATTGTTGTTGCAACTGATCATAACCCAGATCGCCAGATGTTTTTGGCGATGAATACGTCTAGCAAGGACACCACGCCAACTAAAAAGAAGAAAAAAAAACACTTAGTACCTTTAGAAGAGGAGTTTATTCACAGGCAGTGGTTTGGGCATGAAGGAAAGAACCATGAAATGAACAACACCTGAAAATCAGACCTTCGATGGCTGCCAAGGAGGCGAGCAGGACGCGAAGGGGTTCGTCTGATGGGAGAAAAGGTCTAAGGCTGCCGATCAGACGGTCTTGGAAGTGTTTTGTCTTCTGCGAGAGATTCAACATGAGGTTCCTCGGATTCGCAAACCCAAGGAACCTAGTTGGGATTTTAATAGAGGGAAGAAGCTGAGCACCACAAACTATAGCAATGGGACTAAACCCTAAATTTGAAAGAGAAAAGAGGGATGACTAATGATGACTTACCTCGATGGGGTCAAGATTGGCTCTCAAATATAAAAATGGAACCGAAATAACGCCATTTCATAAAAATGAATGAAGTCGTGAAACATCCAAAACGGCCATTTGAACTTCCGTGAAAAAAAAACCACTCAAAGTTGAGGAGATGGAAAGTGGAAACCCGATTAGATCAACAATGTGTGCGTCAAGATTGGCTCTCAAATATAAAAATGGAACCAAAATAATGCCATTTCATAGTTCCCTTGCTCTTTACTCTTTAGACTCCAAAATAATAACGGTGCGTCAATGTTGTCGATAAAAAAGTAAAACTTGAACTTGAATTCTCATTCTTTGAATTATTTTTATAGTTCCCTTGCTCTTTACTCTTTAGACTCCAAATTCAACAATATGGATCAAGTTTTGGCCCTATTCTGTGTGTTTGATATGAATTAGATGGAAAGAAAGGTGATGGCATTGTCCAAATCAAAATTCGAAAATGAATCGGCCGGTTCAATGATTCTGCCCATTTAAAGTCGGCCAAATTGCTTGTGCATTAGTAGTAACATATTATCATACGTACATTTTAAAATATGGTTTGATACATGTCATACTCTTACCATGTCTATCCAATCACTATAGTGTGCTCATGTTACCTATAAAATGGAAGATGCTGGGATTTTATTGACCTCTGTCCCATCGTTAATTAATGCATAATTACGAATACCTTTGCTTGTTATTGAGAAGTGAAGGTGAACTCAGCTTTGGATCCTTGAGGCTTCGGTTCGCATCTTGAGTGGTACGATGAAATCCTCTTCCTACTTTAGATAGTTTTTTTCTTTATGTTCTTGATAAGAATAAGATAAACCCAACATGGATGCATATACATGTATAGGGTCTGGTTGATCAATTAAGATGGCAAAATTAAGAAAAGACTTTGTGGTATTTTTGATATTGACTCGGTTCCCACGTACTTGGAAGAATAAATATTGAAGTTTCTTAAGTTCAAGAGAATAACAAATTTTCATTTTTTTTTTACATCTTGATATGCATTGTACCTCTTATAAGACGCAAATGGAATATCATATTTTCCTTTACCTTAATTTTGGATGCCTTTATTTGAAATTAAAATAAACTGAGGAATCCATTAACCAAGGAAACCTCTTGGACTTGCACTAATAATCGAAGGACATCGAACAATGTTTTTCCTTTGAAATGAAAATAAATTTTAGTGTCTCAACAAATGTAAGTCCTCTAAACTACGAACAGGTGGTATCGACATTCTTGTCCTAGGCTGAACCACAAGGGCCAAAGGGACAAACTATCAAAAAAATCTTGTTCTAAAACAGTGTCACAGCTTGTACTCGTGTACACAGTGCTCCCACCGGAGTGTTTGTTTTGTATGGAGAGCTGTGCAAAAGGCAGATGTACATCAAAAAGGAAAAAAGGGTGTTCTTTGCGTTCATGATTTTGGTGGACATGAACCCGAAACAAGATGCAAGAATGTCTGTTGGGTCCACACGCAAAATGGAAACTATGGCTTTTGATCCCATCCTGAGGATGCTAAGAACAGGACTTTCTGTTCTAAGCACGTCCCTGAGAGGAGCCACATTTCCATGGTTTTCACCAAATTTAGCTTGACAATTTGGACATAAGAGCAAATAAGACAAGAGTGCAACTTAATTAGCTTTATATGATAAAAAGTAGGTAGGAAAGTGTCACTTGGTTATATCGCATAAACCAAAAACAAGAGAAAAGAAGCAACAAACTTGAGTAAATGCATGAGAAAGCGATGGCTCACCACATTTGACTCAAATCAGTTTCACACATGACTTAAGTCCAAACTCTTCTTGGAACTCAGTCGAACTAGTGTTTGACCCTTGACTTGGTGGTGTTCGACGTCCCTGGAAGCTGACACATAGCTTCCAAGTTCCATCCATGGCGCCCCAAAAACAAATAGGGGAAAAAAGAAAGAAAAATGAAAAACAAAAAAAGTGGGTTCCACATATGAAGGATGAATGGAAGAGCATCCAAGACACCCTTGGCAGTTTATGATGAAGGGCTAGCCCACACGTCATCTGCTTTTGAGGAAGTCCACATGATTTGAGTATGGTATCATCAGGTGGTCCAAAAGGCTACATCTATCCATGGTCCAAAGTCCAAACTTAGAACACCTAACTCTTTAATTAACGCTATTTCTGCATCACATACATTATTTGATCATTGAAAAAATGCAAATTTATCAGCTTTTTCTACAGAAAGAAGAACACACCAGGGACAACCACCTAAAAGCACATTTCTTTACGATAAGATATAGTGACCATGTAACAAAAACACATGTTTTATATTGCCTTGGCTTATACTTGTTTTCCTGCTACTAAGGGAAATCATTATTGTTTGCTTTCTCTATGATTGATCTCAATTTCAAGTTCTCATCTCATTTATAAGTAAATAGAAAATAAGTTTATTGGCTTTACCGCTAAAAAGGCATGGTTCATTAAGATATGTACATTGTCAGCATTTATGAGTTGCTCTTGTGGGCCTCAAGCTAAGCTCTGCATAGTGCTTACTTAAATTATGTACAAAGTCCAGTAAACATTTTGGCATTCAATAAACAGTTACATATTAAGTAGTTGGAAGACTGTACAAATAATTCACTTTTGTGGATTGAATAAAGGATTAGATTGTATGACTACCATCCATAGTCTATTGCGTGAGATCTGGCATTGAATTCTATGGATTACTACACGTCGTCTAATGAATGAGATTTTCAGGTGATTAACAACACACCACCCGCAAAAGAGGACTAATGGACAACCACATTTTCCTTATCTATGGGGTCTTGGGCTGCTTCGGCATTGTTCATTGTGCCTTTCAGCTGGGATACCGCACCCTATCACTTAAGATGCAAATGCATGATGCCTACAAGCCCAACCAGCTATCCTATGTTTATTGGAGCTCTACTTGAGGCTCTACGAGATGAAATTTGATGAGACAACAAGAGTGAGAATCTTAGACATAAGAAAAAGGTATAGAAGCATTAGAATTTGTAGCATATCCTAAACTCTCAGTCATCTCCTCGAGTGAAAGATGGAGAAAAAAAGTATGGGCAATTTGGAAGTACTATAAATTCAAATGCCAACACCTTTTTCTATTTTTCACTACTAAAATCATATCCTTCAAATCTCATTCAATGAATGATAGGCAGTCATCCGAGTCCATAAGACTTATCCTTCAAATTTCATGCTATGGATGATAAACTGTGTCCATGCCGCTACTTAGCTAAATCTAGAGTTTTCATCTTAAGTCACATTGCGTGGTAATACCCTTGGATTTATTATAAATTGCTGAAAGAGGGTTCTAGGAAAAGTTTTGCAATTTCTGTGGAAAACCAAAGATTTAACTACAATTACGAACTGGTACCCTTAGGCTTATTAAATTGCCAAAAAAGGTTTGGAAAATATATTTGAAAAGCAAAGGGAAATTGAGGTTCTAAGTTTAAGTTTAAATTTGAGATTTCTGTGCATGCTTTAGAATATTATTGGAGATCTCCTCATATGATATAATTTATGTTGTTCTCCCTTTATTATTCTTTACTTGCCATGAAATTAATTTAGAATGACTTCAAGGATGGGAGCCTCAGAACTGGGCAAGACCGAAAGACTAAATGGTTAGCAACATGTATGTATGCTTATGCAATTTTATTATTTTGTGCATGCATGACCCAATGGCGGTATAAACCTTGTGTTTCTACACAAACTAAAATCTTATTTGGATATGGATATTATGTTGAACCATGTTCACATTGTACTTTTGAACATGGATCATCTTTCTTTGTGTAAGTACATATTTTCTACTGTTGATGTCATTGTGTGTGGATCCACATCAGTATGATTTGAATCGAGATAATCATTTGGATTTTTGCTTTGGATCTAATTGTTGATTAAGATCCATTTTTGTATTTAGTTTGAATCATGACGTATTTAGATCTAAATTTGTTTGGATATGGGTTAAAAATCCATATCTTGTTTATGTTGGCTCAAAGATATGTTATATGCTTCATTTACAGATATTCTTTGCCTTTTAGGGTCCATGCTGATATTAGATATGACAAAAATTTTGTTTTGCATATCTATCTAGATGTTGAATTTGGATCTCACACTAAACATTGCGCTCTTTTGGACCATGATCTGAATTGACTTGTTGAAGACCTATATCTTGTTTATATTAGATCTAAACATATAATGATGTGCATTGATTTTTATATGCTAATATATATACATATATATATATATGTATATATATATATAATACATATATATATATATATGTATATATATATATATAATACATATATATATCTAAGTATACATCTATATTGTACATTTACTATGTATATACATATACATTGTACATATTTCATCTATATATAGTGCATATGTTATAAGTATATTACCATATACATATATTTGTATTATACATTATGAGAAAATATATATGTAATATTATATTATATATGTACATAACAATATTATATATGTATTATATGTATAACGTAGCATATGTATAGAATATGTTGTATGTACATGGTACATGGGTACAGCTGGGTATGGTTGTACTTTAAAGCTTAAAATTTTATCTTTTCATACTTTTTTTTTGCTTTAATTTTGATTTTTGCTCTTTCTGTGTTGTTTCTTTCCCATCTAGT
Organism: Nymphaea colorata; assembly: GCF_008831285.2. NCBI lineage: Eukaryota > Viridiplantae > Streptophyta > Magnoliopsida > Nymphaeales > Nymphaeaceae > Nymphaea > Nymphaea colorata. The sequence continues at coordinate 13,198,353 of NC_045149.1, forward strand.
TTCTGTATTTTCCTCCAGTTTTTTGTGGATTATTATATTATATAATATGTGTGTGTGTGCGTGTATATATATACATATATATCGACACACACACACACCCTGTTTTTTCCCCGTACCCATAATTCTTTCAAATGGTGGCCTGTACCTTCACTGCTGTACTCGTGTCCACACCCATATGATATAGGTAGTTGGTTGTTTGAATGCTTTGGCGTTGCAGTACAAGAAAAACCATGGTCAAAGGAAACTTATATCAGGATGACATTAACTGAGATTTTTTTCTTAGGCTGGCACACATTGTATAGGTGGATAATGCAAATTATGGTTGTTCCGATTTTCGAGTTGAAGTTACTTTTGCGTGCACAATTAACTGCTTTCATGCAAATCAGCTTGAAGTGATACATTCCTACGTGAATGACTGAATGTGGTTTACTTTGTCCACCATTTATAGCTCTTTATAACAGCCGTTGTTAAGTAAGGATGTGTGATTTTATTCATTGGTGAAACTTGAAATTTATTCTAATTTAGTATACCTTGTTACTTTTGGTTGCATCTTTGTTCGGCTAAAGAACTTGTTGCTGTAACACTTGTTCATTGGATAGTTGGTCAATTGTCTGAATGAGTGATGACGTTTTTACTGCATCCTCCTTTCCAGAATGATGCAAGCGAAGGTGTCTTTATCAGTGTCACTCTTGTTAGTTGTCACATTCAGCGATGGGTTGTAAGTGGTGTTGTTGGTGATGCTCATAACATATATATATATATATATATAATTGTACATTTTGCAATTATTTAGTTATTGTCTGTCTTCGGACGGCTGAATAGAGTAGACTGCAGGTCAATTCGCATCTGAGATATTATGTGACTAAATTTCTTAAAGTGAGACGTCCATATGAAGTAACATCTCGAGCGGTCTACTATTTCATGTTGCTGCACCTAAATAACTCCATTATTTGTGATGTGTTTTTATGCCCATGTGCAATGTAGACTGGATGCATTACTGGTGCATGACCTTGTTTCACTCTACGGTAATATTGTTCTAATAATCCTCTGTTTTGTTAGGAGCTACCAGCTGCATTTGTGTCATTTAATTAACGGCAAGGTGCAGCATTGGCCTCACAAACACAACAATATGAAGATCCACTTTTATGGATCACTGAACCAACCCGAGAACCAAGAGATGTGCTATGGAACAATCTTGCTGTTCCATATAGCTATTTGATAGTCCACTGGCTTCTTGCTGTTGTAGTTGCTTCTGTTCTTACTATATTTTTTGCCATTCCAGTAACTGCAGTTCAAGGGATTGCACAATTAGAGAACATTAAGAAATGGTTTCCACCAGCCCGAGCTATACAATTAATGTAAGGGTTGCAAACAACAAAGAATGAGCCTTCAACACGCATAGTCCAATTTCAACACAGTTAGTGTCCTTGGAGAGCCGGTTGTGAGCTCTATCCGACCATATGCTCATCTGAAGACTCCAAGCCACAAGACAATTGGCTACCACAACCAGCAACATATAACAAGCAGCACAAGAATATAAAATATAGGCTCAAAAACTACCTACAGTATGAAGCGTTATATGAAAAGTAAAACCTGACAAGTTTTTTGAATGCCTTTTTCATTTAATTTCAAACCTTTCTATTTTAATTGTTAAATTATTTAAAAAAAAAATCATCATGCTTGAGACGTATGCCCCAGGCACTAGGTAAAAAGGAAGGTGAAGCATACGCCTCACCTAGGAGGCCCATACTTCAGGGTAAGGAGTTGTGTTCCAGTTCACTTCTCTTGTCCAAGGAGTTGTGTCTTGAAGCAATCAGCCAAATAAAAACAGTCTATAACATCCCAAAGGGGATCACCGCAACTGACATAGCGGGGTTGATAGGCTGCCAGCTTTTGTTTCGAGCTCTCTAGACATCAACTTCTTGTACTATAAAAGGAGGATACAGATATGCAAGTTGAAGACGACAAGGATGTCATCCCAAGACATCAAAAGCAGACTTGACACTCTGAAGGGATAAGAGCAAGGATGGGGGCTTGGTTCTTTTGTTGAGATGTATGATAAAATACTTCCTGCTCAACCAACATAGTTTGAAACAATTTCAAAATGGGCATGAAACAATAGAGAAAAGCTCAACATGTGCAGCCGCAGTCTAGGGATGCATGTAAGTGGATTTAACGTGTTCGACTATTGTTCAGATCTAGAATTCAACTAGTCGGACATGAAAAACAAATGTTACTAATCAACTTTCAATTTTGTATGCAGTTTTATAACCGAATCTGAATTCAAATTTGATATCCAACTGGCCAGTTCCGATAAAAAACCAATATTACATGCATTTATGCTAGTCCAATCTGGATTCAGTTCATAAAAACAGCATCCATATTGGAGCCAAAATCCAATTACACAATATGAGGGCATTGCGACCAAGTATTTAACCGAAACATGTTATACACGCCATCTCTGTGCATGATTTTTTCGTGCACAAGGGTATGCAGTGACCAAAATGTCCCTATATATATATATATATATATATATATATATATATATATATATATATATATATATATATATATATATATATATATATATATATATATATATATATATATATATATAAACTTTTTTATAAAAGTAAACCAGGATTTAAAAAAAAAGAAAAAGACTAAAATGTCCTCTACTATAAAAAAAAATGCACTCATCTCGTATATCCGTTGCAATTCCATATTTAACTTGAACCTTCAAGCTCCTTTGTGCTAGTTTCCACCAAAGGTCGTCCCAAAGACTTCAACTTCTTGCAATATTATGCCATTAAATGAGGAAGCTTTTGCAGGTCGAACATAAATTTACTGAGGACTTCAGTATGTCGCTTCCATTAAATTGTGAACAACATGAGTTGGTATCAATAATCTTTCTTAACTGACCTGTCGGTAGCCCAACAACTCACCTGTTTCCCAGAATTCATGTTGCATTTGGACTATCCAGTGAAACCAAAAATCAATGTTGTTGTGTGTTAGATAGTTGTCCTATGGTTAAAATTCAAAAATTTGTCGCTGAGATGATCATAAATAGTCGCTAAAACTACCATCAACTATCGTTGCACCATAAAACTGTGGCTAATGTCAATTTACTGACTTTTTCTAGAGATATTTTTCTAAGTTTTTAGCCATCCACTAACATCTACCATCTTAAATTGTCCTCTTTCTACATGTCAAACCATGTTCATTAACTTGCTCCATAAATAACCATGATTCATATCCCTTTAGTTTTAGTGAGAAAAAAAAAAAGCAGGGCCCATGATCATAATAGTGTTTAACTGAAAAATTGGAGACAAGACACAAGTAGGCAACTGTATTTTGCAGTCCTGCCTAGATTTGATTTTCATGGAGACAAACAGATAACATCAAGTGTTTGCCCTTAGGTATCGAGTGGTTGAAGTAATGTAGAAAGCATCAAATAACATAACGGGCTTGACCATCTACCAAAAGCATCTTCAGATTCTTTCCAACAACCATGTGAATTGATTTTGCCCTTAGACAACAACAAACCTGTGTTCAATGCATAGATGTTCTTAATTTAATGTCAGCATGAAACAAATGATCTTGTTCTTCAATTGAAGTATGAATGACAGCAAGAATTGATTTAAATCAAACAAGAATGTTAAGATAGTCAAGCTTTTCAGGAAATTGTCAATAATGACAAGTACAACTATGGTAGAATGTCAGAAAGAACGCAACAAGTGGACAGCAAGATAAAGAATAGCTTATGGAGTCCACTTTTTGTCTGCATTAAATGAAAACACTGCCTGCAGCAGTAGGTTGACAAGAATTGAATGTCTTTAATTTAGATAAGAATGATTCCTATAAAAGCTGGCAAGCAAAGAAAGGAAAAAAAGAAAAAAAAGGCAAAACTAGAAAAAGAATGAAACCCAAAGGTTACCTCTTCACCAGCTGAAGCTTGAAGAATCACGTCAGGAACAGTAGTTGAAGAGGAATGATGCCCCCAGCTTGCTAAGTCCTCCTCAAGAGGTCTTCCCAGCTGGAAAGAAAGGATTACAAGAAACAGAATTAGAACAACTATCCTAGGAGCAAGAAAATTTAATTAAAAAAAAACTATCAAATATGACCCACTTGCTTCTCTGAATTTTTCAACTTTTCAAGGCATCCAGCAATCTTTGCAAATCCACCAATATCAACATCCTGCTGATCAGTGTGACATTCATCTTCTGCCACCCTTCTTTCGAATACATACTCTTTCTGACTTTTCATGCCATCTTCGACTTGCATATAGTTGGTATTGCAGCGTGCGCAGTTCATATTTTCATGAATTTCCGACTTGTAGAAAGAGAAACATAAGATATGATGTTTCATCTGGCAACATAGATTCAGCTAAAATCAGCGCTAGTTTAACGGTTTTACTGCCTCTCTTTTATACCAACATATATACACCACCACATCTCCATTGGTATACTCTTGAGCCTTTGATTTACATAGATATGTCATCAAAAAAGTTAACCAACTACTAATTCATGATTGGTGGGAATTATGTACTATTTTGTGCTTTTCACAATAGGGGTCAGATACGACCAATTTTCTTTCTTTTGCTCCTTGCCCACATAGCTAAAGTGTGTCGAGGCTCCCATGTACACCTGGCTATGGGCAGGCTGGCCCATTCATGAGCCTGTAGCATCTGCCAGGACCCCATAACCCATAGATAGGCTGGCCAGGACCCTGTATAATTAGTGTTCTTTGGACCTTTTTTTCAAATTGAACAGATTGGATCCCAAACTGAATCACTAATTAGACCATCAAAAGTACCAGTTTCAAATAATTTTAGCATTTGAAGATATTTTAACTCCCACTATGTAATATTTGTGTTAACACACCTCAAATCCCTGGCTGGTGAGTGCAATTGTACTTGAGGCTAGACTCTTCGGAGAGAAAAGGAGGGTAGCAGGAGAAGGAGGGAGACAAAATGTGTCAGGTTTTTCTGACACAAAATTATGTTTTTCTCCTTATAGCTCCTCAGAAGGCCCATGACCTAACCTAGCATATTAAGAGCTAAGACAAACCTTTTCTTAGATGAACAGAGGGAAGACTGGGTAGCCATAAAGCACCCCAATATGGATTGGGTGACTGAAATCCAGGCTAGGTACTACAGAGCCCAGTCTCACACCTGCCAAAGCACCAGACAATACCTAAAAGGCTAAATGCTAGCCTGAGTCAGTCCAAACAAAAGTTTTTCTTTCTTGTTTTGAACCCTAAAAGTTTTTCTTTCTCTCTCTTCAGAACCTCCTTACTCTTTTTCTCTTTTCCCCTCCCCATGTTCCCCCACTTTCTCTATTAAGTGGAACTGCCTAGGCCTTAACTAGGTGCCATCTAGTCCCCGCCTAAGCCTCTTCATGGGATCTGCCACCTAAGTCTGCCTTGTGCTTTTAACTGTATAGATTTATGTTCAAAAATTAGGTTTAGCATGACTTTTTGGGCGCCCCTTCACACATTGCTGTATTCACAATTATAAACCATTGTAAATTGAATCTCACAATGTTTCAAAGAAGATTAGACCTACTACCATAGTATTTTCACCTTTTCCACACATACTTCGTTCCCTCCACTTTGACATGCTCCTAACAGCCCTAGCATAGGTTTCACCCTTAGCACTCTTGCCCGGCCATCCACCAAGCCCAACGACCTCTTCAACTTATTTCAAGTGCTCTCTCTCTTACCCTTTCTCATCCACTTCCAGCTTCTCCTTTTCTTTCTCTTCCTTTATTTCTTTCTTGTTTTTTTCTGTTTCCTCTTCTTTCAGCCATGACAGCAAGAATTACTTAATATTTGTTTTTTCCCGTTTCTGTTGCAACATTCATTCATAACCATGCACTATTTCCTTCACTCATTATTCATTTCGTTTTTTAAGTTAGATTAGAGCTAGAGGATTAAGTTTCATTGCACTTCTGATCCTACACCTACAACTAAAAACTTCCTTACATGAAACACACCATAAGCATGTAAACATGAGCAATTTGAGCACCAGATGTACAAGCAGATTATATGCAAGCCCAATGTTTCTTTGTTCCCTACTTCCGAAAAAAAACCTAAGTCCCCCTCAAGACCCTGCATTGCCCAATCTCTTTGTGCCCTACTTTTTGAGAAAACCTAAGTCCCCCTTTGACACTCAGATTTTCAAAAGATATTGACTTTCTTAACCATCTTTCTTCCCATAACCTCCTTGATAGGTGTGAAATTTATGTTTCAGCGTGAGCCTTATTCCTGGTGCTAAAGGCAGTATTTTAGACAATATTGTTCATTCATACCCCATCCCCGACTCTCTGAGTAGACCACAAATAAATTCAATGGCTTAGTATTAAAAGTATTTATTTATGAAGGATTAAATTCTTTAAACTATTTATAGGCTTTCCAAAGGACATGGTTTTTCCATGAACATTAGAAACTAGGAGTACATTACCTTATGTTAGCATGCAGTGTGAAAAGATCCCTCAAGTTTTTTGTAGAAAGAAGATTTGCCTGCAATATCTCACCTCCAATATCAGGAACAAAATTACAAAATTATTCACACAATTAAGGTTTTATACAACTCAATGACATGAAACACCTGCAGTCCAAGGTTTTCCAATTGCTCTTGTTGAATTACTTTCTGAAGGCCTTCTTTCGACATTTGACGTTGATAGACCTGCATAAAAAAAAAGCCACTAGGTCATGTTTTATTGTTAAACATGCAACTAAAATCATCGGCTATTAACCAGTCCTAATTAAACACCAAAGCTCGTCATATTTTACAATTGTAACAAACCTTTTCCTCAATAGTTCTTGCTGTTAGGAAGCTGTATATGTACACTCGCTTCTTCTGTCCATCTCTCCAAACCCTTGCAGCTGCCTAAGAATTTGAGGAAGAGGAAAGCAAAACCATGATGGCAAAACAGTGAACTTTCAGGAAAAATGAAGAAAGGTTGTTGAATCAGAATCACATACCTGTTTGTCATTGGCAGGATTCCAATCTGGATCAAAAAGAACCAAACGATTTCCACCTATCAAATTGAGTCCACATCCACCAGCCTTGCTGCTTAAGAGAAACACAAACTCATCCTACAATATCAAAGGCACATATCTCACACCATGAAGGATGCAAATACTTAAGAAGGAATAAGCATCAGTTATTGATATTAAAAACCTTTGATATGTCATTAAATCGGTTGACGAGCTTTTGCCTTTTGCTTATTGAAGTGGACCCATCAAGCCTTAGAAAAGGATATCTTCTTTCACGACACAACTGAGCAAAAAGATCCAATGTCTAGAAGTAGAAAGTTAGAAATGTAAAAGGGATGAGCATGTCAAGTATAAAGAATAAAATGCCATCAACAGAAATTTTGCTTTGACTTTTCTAATACCAAATTGCAGGGCAAAAAACTCAAAAAGAGGAAAGAAGGTTATACAAGAAACAAAACAATCTTCCATATAGTAAATTAGTAATTTAAATTTTAAACTAATCTTAAGCTTGTTAATAATGTTAACATGAGCCTAAACATGAATTATACTGAAAAAGCAAACTTGTCATTAGCTACAAACTCTAGATGGTTCATCATCAAATAAGCTATTGTTTCTAACTGTTATCAACCTTAAGTGGTAGATAATTCGTGGTTTGCGAGGCTAAGACTGTGCTGCATATTAGGATTCAGATAAGGATATATTTTTTAAAGCCAGACCACATGATGCATATTTAAAGTCATACCTTTTGGGTTGACTAATGCTCCTGCAGCATTTATGGACCTCATGAATCGTGTTTTTCAATACTACTTGGATCGATTTGTTATTGTATTTGTGAGTGATATTTTAGTGTACTCAGATAGTAAGGCAGAGCACAGAGATCATTTAAGGAGTGTGTTGGGGATTTGCGCAGGCATAAGTTATATACCAAGTATTCAAAAAGTGAATTTTGGGTAGAGAAGCTAAACTTCCTTGGTCATGTGATCTTGAAAGTTGGAGTTTTCGTAGATCCAGCTAAGGTGTCGGCAGTATAGGAGTGGAGGATGCCACATAGTGTAACTGAGGTTAGAAGCTTCTTGGGATTGACAGGGCATTATCATAGGTTTATATTAGAGTTTTCGAAAATAGTTTCGTCCATGACTAAACTATTAAGAAAATGAGTAAAGTTCGTTTGGGATGAGGAGTGCGAAAAGGGTTTCCAAACTCTCAAGGACAAGCTTACCACCACACCTATCTTGCCACTTCCATCTAGTAATTCAGGATTTGTTGTACATACCGATGTGTTGGGAATTGATTATGGTTGTGTATTGATGCAACATGATCATGTAGTGGCTTATGCATCTAGACACACATGAGAAACATTATCCCACTCATAATTTGGAGTTGGGAGCATTAGTACTCGCACTGAAGATATAAAGACACTATCTATATGGGGCAGTGTTTGATGTGTTTACGGACTATTAAGTTATTGAAATACATATTCTCCCAAAAGGATCTCAAACTAAAGCAAATAAGATGGATTGAGTATTTAAAGGATTATGGTTTCAAAATATCATATCATTGAAAAAAAGCGAATGTTGTGGTTGATGCTTTGAGTAGACATGCAAAGGCAATGTTATGTAGTATGATAAATCACTCTTGGACATTGTTGCAAGATGTGATAGCATGACAGTCTCACCTTTATGATGAGAATAGAGCAAAAATTACTGCCTTGATACTGTATCCTTTGTTGGAGGAGCTTATATTGAAGCAAAAGGAAGACCTTGATTTTGCTAAAAACATGGAATAAAGTAAGAAGGCAGATTCCTCTTAGTATTAAGATAAAGGCAGTTCATTGTGGTTTTGATAAAGATTGTGGGTCCCTAACGATGATGAGGTGAAGTGTTGGTTACTTGATGAAGCTCATAAATCCAATTTTTTCATACACCGTGGCAACACAAAGATGTTTCAGAATATGAAACAAAATTATTGGCGGCCTGAAATGAAGTGCAAAATTGCAGAATATGTGGTAAAATGCTTAGTTTGCCAGCAAGTCAAAGCAGAACATCAATGGTTAGGAGGTTTGTTGTAGATGATAGAAGTTCCAGTGTGGAAATGGAATGACATTATGATGGCTTTCATGGTTGGTTTGCCTCACATCAAGACACAACATGATGCCATATGAGTGATTGTTGAGCATAGCATTCTACCCCCAAACTGATGTCGCAATCTGAAAGGACCATTCAGGCCTTAGAGGACATGTTAAGTGCTTGTGTTTTGGATTGGAAAGACAAATTGCATAAACATGTCAAATTGACAGAGTTTGCATATAATAACAGTTACCACCCTAGTATCAGGATGATACCTTTTAAAGCCTTGTATGGAAGGCCATGCAGATCGCCAACTTGTTGGATCGAAATGGGTTATGGTAAGATCGAAAACTTTTTTGTATTGCAACATTACACCGACTAAGCACAATTGATATGAAAAAAGTTACTGACAGCTTAGAGTAGACAAAAGAGTTATGTCAACATTCAACATAGAGAGTTGGCTTTTGAGGTTGGTCATCAAGTGTTTTTGAAAATTTCACCTACTAAAGGGTTTTCTCGATTCGGTATTAAGGGAAAGTTGTGCTCGAGAGTCATTGGACCTTTTGAAATATTAGAGAAGGTCAGAGAGATGGCGTACAGATTGGCGCTACCACCTAATTTGAGTCTTGTTCATGACGTTTTGCATGTTTTCATGCTTCAAAAGAATGTGCCGAATCCTACACATGTGATTGATTTTCAAGGTATTCAGGTGCAAGATGATTTGACGATAAAAAAAAAACATATTAAAATTGTGGATCAAAGAGAGCAAGTACTTTGGACTAAGAGAATTCCTCTAGTAAAAGTGGAACGACAACACCATACGTTGAAGGAGAGCACATGGGAACTCGATGCTAATATGTTAAAGAAGTATCAATACATGTTCTTACATTAAGGTATGATCTAAATTTCAAGGACAAAATTTTATTTAAGGAGGATAGAATGTAATGTTTGGTGAGTGGGGGAGGTCAGGAAGGATCAGGGTCCATACCCGAACCCGAACCCCACTTGTGTGAAGAGGATCCCCATGCTGGGGCTCTCCATCTTCGCTGCTCTTACTCGTTCGTGTGATGTAGATCTCTCTCATTGGGTTGGCACAATGCAAAGAAGCAAGAGGCAGAAGAAGGGCAGCAATGGCAGAGGTGAAGGATCGCGGTGGCACTTAGGTGAGCCATCTCGATCTCTCTTTCCTTCTCCTTCTTTCTCGCCCTCTATGTATCTCTGTCCATCCCCCTCTTTTCATTCCTTGTCGTCTCCCTCTCTGTTCGAGTTCTCTTCGCTCGATCCCTCTCTCTCTCACAAGCTCTCAGCCCTCGTTTTTTGTCCCTATCCCTCGGCGTGCTGCCCCTCTATCACTCAACCCCTCGTTTGTTTCTCCCACATTCTCTCTGCACTCTCTTCCTCCTTCACTACACTCCCATCCCTCTGCTCTTACTCCCTCTATTGCCAGTCTCCTCTCACTCGTAGCATTTCTCACTCTCACCGTCTCTCACCTTCAGCCAAGCACTGTCTCTGCATTCTCCCTCTCGCCTGACTCTTTTTTTCCTCATGCCTGATTGTCGTCTCTATTATATGCGTGAGTCTCCCTCAGCCAACCTACCTCCCTCACAACCAGATGCCCTCTTCTAACAATAGACCTCTCTTTTGATCTCTCTTTCACTGATTCTCACTCTATTTGAGGTTGTTTGGTCAGATTGCAGCTTGAAGAACATGTCCTTCCCCTCATAATAGTGAATTGAAAGCGTTGGAGGTAGCAACAACATATAATTTTAGCCACTTGGGGATCAGTCGAGTACTTGAGGTGGCTATCGAGGACAGTACAACAGCTAAGACTCTAAAACCGAAGTGAGTACGGCTAAACGAGCCTAATACTATTGGATTTTTGCCTTAAGAAGTTATATAATTATCTTTTTAGCATGATGGGTAAATTTTTGAAGCAGTTAGGAAGCATGGTAGAGATTTTGATGTTGTAGATAAGGTGTAGAATCTTTTTAGCAAAGTCATGAAGTATGTTATTGTTGATGTGTATATTGTGTCGCTTATTGGGAAAGAAACCTATGGGAAGGCTTTATAGGTCGATACTACCTATCGACACTCTCTTGAGGCGATGACCTATGCCTCAATGATCCTATTTTACTTGTATAGATTGTTAAAGTGAAACGAGTAGAAATCTTGTCGCTTGATTATTTTTGCAGGTACATCAGGCACATCGAGTAGACCTTGAGCGCCAAGATTCAAAGCTCGAGGCAATTTTGGGTAATTTTGGTGATGTGCGATAGGTATAAAGGCATTTCAAGAAAATCTCTGCTTAGGGCCAAAGTAAGAATGCATGTTTTTTCAAGATCATTGGATCCTATGATTGTGTTGTGTTGAATGAATGTATGCATGTGATTGAATGATTATGAGATTGGTTTCATTTTTAAAATTTCTACGTAATTGCATGTGCACACTAGCAATTATAACTACTTAGGATAGATTAGGCGGGGTATCGAGTCAAGTATGCTCTCGACCCCGATTGTGCATTAATGAGCATCCTATAATGATATTTGCATAGGACAGCTATGAGCCAATCACGAATCGAGACTACTCTCCATGGTTCAGCTAAGTTTTGTAAGATGTGATTGATATGTTTGATTGATGTGAGTGTTGCAATATTTTTCATGTGCATTGTCATGGGCATAATGCAATTGAATAAATTTGAAGGGTAGATGTACCCATAAAGTTGTGACGGCTAGCTAAAAGTATTGACTGTATGTATAGCCATCGTAGGGAGATGTCTTGAGGTAGGGGTGCACTCCTGAAGTGAAGCAACCTCATGTGCTAATCGATCATTTTGTGATTATGTTCTCATAATGATAAGTAAGAAAGAATAACTGATGTGAGGCCAATGGGTTATCACAATGTGTTTGGGGTATATCCATCCCTTGCCACTGGTCTTGCCTGCTCGAAGCGCAGGCGGTGCAAGGCCCCAGGATATTGTTGTTTGATGTGCTTGGAGCGTTGGGCACTCACCTTCCCAAACTAGGTGTCCTAGGAAAGACTAAGCAGCTCTCTTTGAAATTCACACATCCATGGATAATTGCTCTACCACTGCAACGTGAACAGATCTGTATTGTTTCGGGCCACCACGAGGGTTGTTTCCCAATTATAGGTCACTCGTAGTGTGCACGCGCCTGTGTTTGCACCCACAGGAGCTGTCAATTCACTAAAGCAAATGCAAATGAAATGATTGTAAATGAAGTGAATATGCATAAAGTGAATGTGATTATTGAGTATGTTAATTATGGTAATTGAGTGGTCCCTACATGTTGTGGAATATGTGAGGGGCTACCATGACAAGTTATGTAACTTCATGCTATTATCATGATATGATAGTGTTACGTTTATGTATATGTTATATTCCATATTTGAGGCTTACCTTAGAAGGTTATAGATTTATTTGGTTTATTGTGATATAGCAATGGCTAACCTTCTGCTGTTTACCTTTTTTAGGTTTTTGCAGACCCAGAGTAGTAGGTTGACTAGTTGCCCCCACTCACATCATATTGGAGAGATTTTGAGTCTATTGTTGTGCCGGTGCGTCATATTTTGGGTCTCATTGATGTCTTGTCTTGTTAGACATCAATGTTGTTGTTCTGAGGCAATTTTGTAATATGTGTTATTTAAAAATATGAAGTGAATTTTGTATGAATTGAATTTACTACATAATGAAATGTTCATCTCATTGTCTTTTGTTGCGCATAGCTCCTTTTGAATCATTGTGTCATCGAATGTCTATGTTTTATGTTTTAACAAAAAAAAAAAGTTATTTGGGGGTAAAAGGGTTGGGGTGTGACAAATGGTATAAAAAATATGTGCTTGTGATACTTTGTAGAAAAATGACTTGAATTGCCCTTGAAAAATCAAAATTTTGAAAATTGATCAAGCTATATAATGGAAATGTGAAGGGAAAAGCAAGAAATAGTGATTTTGGCCTCATCCATGAGAAGTAGACATACTGATACTCTCTTCGAGTGATGTTAAATCCATCAATGTGCTTGGATTGAAAATCAAAAACCCAGATTGATCAAAAATTAGCTCTGAAGCCACAAGTGATCATTTTCGGATTCGAACAAAGTAGAGCTCTCCATGTTAGTGATGAACTGTATGATTTGGAGGTGCTATCCGAGGCAAAGCTAATAATACTTTGTTGAGATGTTTTTATTGCATTGATGCGAAAAAATCACAAGAATTCCAAATTGTTAGAATTTTTTGACTAAAGACAGGTTGGGTGATCTGGGTCCAACTGCTAACAATTATGAGGTTTGCATGTGCGTGATCCTTGGCCTATGCAGTTGGAAAACATTTAGCTAATTGATTTCCAAACCCAAAAGCTTGACTCATGTAACAATAGTTTGCGTAACATTTGGCGTTTTAGGACGTCGGGCTTGGATCAGGGTCTAGATCCAGATCCAGAACACCACCTGCATGAAGAAGGAGGTCTGATGCTTTTTGGGGGGTTGGGGTGTCTCTCTCTTTGTCTCTCATTGCCCGGGGTTTGGAGCAAAGGAACATGAAGCGGAGGAAGAAGTTACGGAAGAAGGAGAAGTAGAGGTAGTGGAGAAGCAGAGGAAGAAGTTACGGAAGAAGGAGAAGTAGAGGTAGTGGAGGTTGAGGGCAACGGTGCTGAGGTAGCCCATCCTTCCTACCGATTTCTCTCTGCTCCCCCCACCTGCTCTCTCACTTTTTCCCTTTATCTCATCTTTGTTCTCTATGACACTCTCTCCCTTTTTGTTTTGTGCTATGCCTCATCCTCTAGTCTCTCTCTCATATGTTTTCTCTCACCCTTACCATCTCTCGCGCTCACTCTCTCTCTTTGTACGCTCTCTCGCCCACTCACTCGCCTCACTGACTCCCCTTAGTCTCCCGCACTCTCCCGCCTCTTGTCTTTTTTTTTTCTTGCCCATTTTCACCCTTTTGTCTTTCTCTCGGGTTCTCTCTATCACAATCTCTCTCTGCCATGTGTCTCCCTCAGCCGAACCCTCTGTCATCCTCTCAGTCACTCCCTCATTCTTGCCCAAACCCCCTCACATGAACTCTCTCTCACGCACACCCTTCGGCTGAGCCATCTCTCTGCCTCGGCTCTCCCTCTCAACCAAATGCTCGATTCTCTCGTTAGACCTCTCTCTTGCTCTCTCTTTTGACCATTTTCACCTTCTTTGATTTGTTGGGTTGGATTGCAGTTGAAGGAATATGTATTTCCCCTCATACCAGCAAATAGAGGGTGTTGGAGGCAATGGCAGCATATAATTTTTGGCATTTGGTGATTGAACAAGCATTTGGGGTGGCTGGCGGGGACACCTACAATAGCTAAGACTATAAAAAGAGCGAGACAAACCTTATTTTTACTGGATTTTTGCCCTATGAATGTATGCAATTAATTAGCGTGATGGGTTAATATTTAAAGCGTTAAGTGAGAAGGTTAGAAATTTTGATAATGTGGGAAAGGTTTAGGACAGTCCTAATGAACTCTTGATGCATGCTATTGTTGATATGAATATTACATCACTTTTGGAGAAAGAGTGCACATGTTGGTTTGCATGTGAAATTTCGATTTGAAAGGATGACAGAATATGTAGGTTCTTAGGGTTCAGACATGCGCTAAGGTGCAATGAAAATGTTTGTTCATGTTGATTTGATTAATTTTATGCTCTTATTAGTGAGCTAGTGTCGACGTCATCGAATTGACGAAAGAAGAAGCGTGATTGCTAGGATGAGGCCTCAATTAAGAAAGCAAGTTGAAAAACATACTATTGATAGATTGAATCGAAGTCTTGGAGTTCAAATCGATTGGTCGTAACCTATAAAAGATTGAAACAATTTGTTGGAGGGTTCTACGAGCCATATATCTTTCGGCACCCTCTTGAGACGAAAACCTATGACTCAATGGTCTTACCTCTTACCCAATAGGTTTTAGAGCAAGGTGGATAGAAAACTTATTGCTTTGAATTTTTATAGGTGGATCGAGCACATCGAGTAGACATTGAGCGACAGGGTCCAGAGATAGAGGTGATTTTAGGATTTTCTGGATTCACATGGTAGGTATAGCAGCATTCTAGGCAAACCTTTGCTTGGGGCCAAATATAGAGTGTGTGTTATGCTCCTAAGTGTGGGTTTTTCAGGATTGTTGGATCCTATGATTGTGTTTTGTTTGAATGATGTGTGATATAACATGTTTATTGTCATATGAATGCATGTGTGAGATTGATTGACTATTTTTAAAATATTATGTGATGTCATATGCATGCTAGGAATTGTAATTGCTTAGGACAGATTAGGAGGATATCAAGTCGAGTATCTCCTCGATCTCGATTGTGCATTAGTGAGCATCCTATGATGATATTTGCATAGAACAACTACGAGCTAATCACAAATGAAAATTACTCTATGTGGTTTGGCTAAGTTTTCGTATGAAGTGATTGTTATGGTTTAACTGTTGTGAATGTTATGAGATTTTTGTCTACATTGACATTGGGTTGTGATTCGATTGAATGGTTGGCTAGCTAAAAATATTGATTGAATGTGTGACCTTCTTATGGAGGCAATTTGGGATCTGGGTGCACTCCTGGAAGTGAACCAACTTCGTGTTTTAGCCAATCTTATTGTGAATGTGCTCTCATAATGATAAATTAAGAAAGAATAATTAATTTGAGATCAGTGGGTTATGGCAATATGTTTGGGATACATCCCTCCCTCGCCACTTGTCTCGCTTGCTCAGAGCACAGGCTGTGCAAGGTCCCAAGATATCATTGTGTGATGCGCTTGGAATGTTGGGCTCCCACTTTCCTAACCTGAGTGTCCTAGGGAATGTTGAGAAACTCTCCTTAGAATTCACACATTCATGGTTGATTGTTCTACTGCTGCAACGTGAATGGATCCATATTGTTTCGGTCTACCACAGAGGTTGTCTTCGGATTGTAGGTCGTCTATGGTGTGCATGTGTCTATGTTTTGCACCCACAAGAGCTATCAGTGTGCTGCATCAAATGTAAATGAAACGAACATAAATGGAACAAATGTGAATGAAGTGAATGTACATGAATTGAATATGACTAATAAGTGTATTGGTTGTGGCTATTGAGCGGTCCCAAGATATTGTGGAATATATGAGGGTCTACCATGACAAGTTATGTAACTACATGTGCATATCATGATATCATAGTGATTATGTTTTTTTATATATAAGATTCCATATTTGAGCCCTTACGTTGTTATACTGCAAAGGCTCAGCCTTATGTTATTTAACTTTTTCAGGTTTTGACATACCCATAGCAGCATGTTGATCAGATTGCTCCTCTCACATCCTACTAGGAAGATTTTAGGTATATAGTATTGTCGGTGCATCATGTTTTGTCTCATTGATGTCTTGTTTTTGTTTAGACATCGATACTTTGGTTATCGGGGCATTTTTGTCACGTGTGTCATTGATAAATGTGAAGTCATTTTGTATGAACTGATTTTGATATATAATAGAATATTTCCCCCACTATCATTGTGATTTGCATAACTCCATTTTAATTATTGTGTTGACGCACCTTGACGCGTTATATTAAAAAAAGAAAGTTGGGGGTTAGAAAATAAGTCATTTTGTATGAACTAATTTTGATACATAATATAATATTTTTCCCACTATCGTTGTGATTTGCATAACTCCATTTTAATTATTGTGTCGACATACCTTGACGTGTTATATTAAAAAAAGAAAGTTGGGGGTTAGAAAAGAAGTTATTTTGTATGAACTGATTTTGATACATAATACAATATTTTCCCCACTATCATTGTGATTTGCATAACTCCATTTTAATTGTTGTGTCGATCGACGCACCTTGACGTGTTATATTGAAAAAAAAAAGTTGGGGGTTAGAAAAGTCCGGGTGTGACAGTTTGAGTTTAACGGACCCATTTATCTATTTTCTTGGGTTACATTGTTTAGGAGTCCAAAATTCTATCTATGCCCTTAATGTAATTTATAATTATGTACCTATCTTCTGTTGAAGTCTATCCGCCTTTCATTTTTATGAAGATATTGAAAAACCTATTTGCTTTCATGGATCACAAGTTCTGTTTCTGGAGAAAAAAAAATCCTCTGAGAAGACAAATTGTTGTAACCAACAATGTGTCCAGCAACTAAAGGAAATGAAGAAGAAGTAAATGTTCCCAAGAGATAAGCATAAGCAACCAAGAGAGGCCTTGACATGGATGTGATTTTCTAAATTCCCATGCAACAACTTGCAGTCCAAGAATATCGAACCACTCACATTTGGTTGACAAGAAACAGAATGAAGTACCTTTAGAAAGTTTGGTGTTCGATAGTTAATGCTTTGCTCATGCACGCTGATTCTAATTGAAAATAATAAATGGTTCCAATTATTTGAATGACAACTAGAATTGCTGGTGTAGGATGAAAGGGACATTTAATTGGTACCTATTGCTTTGCTACAACCTCTGATGCAGCATTCTTGCTTCTCTTGGCTCATTTTTTCTTTTCCATTAGCAAGATATGCATCATGTTTTTTATTTCTTTATGTGCTTCAATCCAGGTTTTCATTATACTGGGTCTAGAACTCAGTGATGAACTTCATGCATAAAAACCATGCGAGCACCAAGGGTAGCAATCTATTGAAGAAAACAATCCAAAGTTTAGAAACCTTCTAAAAGAAAGTATTTGAACTGAATAAAAGTAATAGATCTTGCATGAAATGAATCAATTATACTGACATAAAAAAACCATAAGGATAATTCCAATCTGTGCCATAAGGGAAAAACAGAATGAGAAAACACTAGGCAAGATGACATACATGGCCCATTGATCCGACTTGATGTGACCCCATCTTACAAGATCTACAATAGATCTAGGATTTTCATACCTATGTTGTTTGATAAGAACCACTCTTATTGCAATCACCATAAACACAATAAGGATGCCAATGCCAAGCAGTGAAGAAGCAGCACACCATCAACAATCTCAAAAACAATATCAGATTCAATACATTCAAAGAAATTTTGTGGTCAATCACCTAACAACATCGTATGACAACACTAATGGCAAAACCTTCCCTAGGTTTTGAACCCCATGAAATGGGGCAAAACAAAAGGGAAAAGGAAGAAAGGGAAATCTGCAATCATGACCATCAAACAAGCTCATCAATCTAAGGAAACAGCTGGGGGCTGCTTCACTCTAGTTTAAGCCAAATCTGCAAGGCTTCCTTCTCTTGATTCTTAAAGTCAATAAACTTGAAAACACCTTAATCGAGCATGAACGCCATAAAATATGAGGGAGAGACAGATCGAGGGACTAGAAGGGATGACCAAAAGAATATTATCTTATTTACAATGTTAAGCGAAGTATCTGAAGCAACACTGCACAATCACATGATGATTGCCAAGAGAAAGTTTGTGCCGGTAATGTTTTCTTCACCAGCATAGATGGCATATTCAACAGGTATACAAATTGTCCCTAGGACAAATATGTTGGGATGCACTGTTTCCCTCTCATTCTCTCTCTCTCTCTCTCTCTCTCTTTTTCTTTTTTGTAGTGACATGAAATATAGGGTCTATGCTCGACTTTTTATGTGGATAGCCTACAAGATCATGTACTTCATTCTTTTTCACAATTGGTCCATGTCCATTATTTCCTCCCCAATGTTGTCACCAACATCCATAATTACATTTATAATCTGAGCTAGAGACATTCCACATAAGGTGTTGATGAAACAACACCCGATGCAGTGTTTGAAATCTTCCATGCATCAATTTCTTCACCTGCAACAAACAACTCAAACAACAAAACTTGAGTGAGAGTTAATGCTGTGAGAGATGCAACTTCCTGTTGCATATAGCAACTATATAATCTACAAGACACTCACTTTTTCTTTGCTAACTATTACCTAGAAGATGCATTTCGCCCTTGTGCAATGGCTAGCTATTTGCAACTTGCAATGACATATGATCTAGAAAATTATCTATTGCTTGAGATTGTTGCAAAAGTACAAGTTTGCCAGCCGTGTATTGCTTGTACATAGTTTATGAAATGATGATTCTGACTTGTAAAAATGTTAGTGCCCTTTTCTCAAGATGCTAATAGGTGCCCATGGTTAAATATTTGTGAATCGCAACCCACCATGGTCCTCCTAGTTAGCCAATGTTTTCATGACCTGCCAGTTAACAGACGTTGACCATTCTGATAAAGGGTTGGCTGCAAGCATTTACATTGCTTCAAAAACTGTCAATGAAAGTACGATTCACATTTAACCTTTGCTAGTTAATTTTGCCCTTCTCTTTATCTTCAAGCATGCTTGTGACTAATGGTCGTCTTCTGCACCATTTAAAATAAGGTTCATCAAAATAGCATAACGTTGTGTTGTTGGAACATCGATGGGAGTATCAAGCACTTTACCTGCCACCAAGCATGACAAGATGCATGATATTTCTCCCCTTCTAAAGGTTTTCAAAACATGTTACAACTAACGAGAGAAGAACATGTTCCCTTTTCTGACGGAGGTTTCCAAATCACGCTTTGAACAAAGAGAGGAGCACATCTCCGAGGAGAGATGAGCTAAGTTTGAGCCTAGGAAAGACCACCATTTATTGTATAGTCATCAATGGCACAATTGGATATTGTGAAAACTGATAAATGAATACCAATGGTGAGGGTTGGTCATCTAATGAACCAGTAATCGGAGCCAAGTTGAAGTTGGTGTGGGCAATTGCCTACACTAACCCACAAAATTTGCTTTATTTATTGGGTGTCCATAAAATTTACCTCATTTATATCTGCAAATTTCATTAATTGTAATTTACATATAAAATTTCATCCATTTTCAACTTTTTACATATGAATGCCGTTTAAAATTTAAAATTTAAATTAAGGTGCCCCACAGCCGGAATTTCCTGGCTACCACTTCAATAAACTGAACCAAACCGTGTGAAACGGAAGAAGGGCATTTACGAAAGTTGACAAAAATATATATCGACGCCGAGAGACCCCGAATGTTGTACTCAATGGTCCGGTCGGACTGCGCCCTCCCGCTTCCTCCCCCCTCCCAACGCTGTCCTCTACCGTTCGCCATCGCAATTCTTTCTCCCAAGGATGAATTCCATGCCCAGCTCCGCTACCACCACCACCTCCAACACCACAGCCATGGTCACCACCAACATTGCCAAGAAGGCGGAGGAGCCTGAAAGCGTCTCCTCCGCTGTTGCGGCTGCGGACAAAGGAGAGCCTCCATCTGCAGCGTCTGTCTCTGCTATTGAGTTGGGGTTAATCGAAGAGGACATCGACAAGAAGAAGGAGGCATTTATCTCTGCTTCCATGGAGGACGACCATCCTTGCCCGGCAACAGTCTTTTGCATACGGTTGAAGCAACCAGAGGAGAATCTTAGGCACAAGATGAGTGTTCCCGAGCTTTGCAGAAATTTCAGGTCTATCTTCTCTGCCATTGGTATGAAATATTTGGTTCATTTGGCTTAGTTTTGTGTCTCCCATAGATTGTGAAGTTCTTTGACGAACGACTTCTTCACTTTCTGTTGTTGGAAGAGCGGAGTTCACTTGCTTACTGAAATACCTATCTTTAGTATCCTGATCGCGATTCTGAGTCTGCTGACATATGCGGCTTGACTTGTAAGTCGTCGTGGCCATATAACCGGAATTCTTCTGGAAATGAGTAGAACGGACTTCCGTAACTAAAGGGTTTTATTCATCCTACTCGTTAGGACGGTATTGGGCGTCTATTGGCTCTGTTCTTCACGTGACACCAATTGGCCTATATCATCATCCTTGACTTGTTCGATCGGGGTTTTCAGTACTAGCCCTCTTTTTTCCCGTTTTATCAGGCCAGGGTCACCAAGTCGGTGAATATTATTGCATAAATCAGCTGGCTTTTAATAATTTCTGTCTTTCCGTTTTTTGTTTTCTTCTGGCCAGTGCTGTTGCTTGGTGCGGAAAATTGAATCTTATCGCGTGTGCAGCTGAGACTTGTGCAAGACTTCCAAGGTTGGTACTCATCCTGTTATTTATTCCTACTAATTTTTTTGTGCAGAATTTCCTTAAAAATTGCCTTGTTATCCGTTCAAAAGGGCACAACCTGAATCCTCTGTCTCATCCATTCCCTTGGTATTGCCCCAGTTTTTCAGTTGTGAAACTTTTGGCTTGCAGCCACTTAATCTGAAAAGCACAGTTTGCTAATTGTGTTGGAATCTTGCACTATGGAGTTTGTTGTGACGCTTGCATAAAAGCATGCATTTTGAAATACTTCATGGATGCTTGGATAGGATCATGGTTGTGTCTTGCTGGGAGACCAACGATGGAAGTTAGGTCCCAAGCCAAGGTGAACTCAGGAGCTTTTGTCATAGTCAAAAGCATGATCAAGTGCTCAATGGAGTTGATGTAATGCATTGTTGTAGAGCTTCCTTGGCAAGTTTATATGTCACGATTCACAATGATTTTTAAGTGCAATCTTGATTCTTTACATAAAAAAAAGGCACAATTTAATAGGTCAAAGGCCTGGTTATTGAAATAATTTAAAGTATCAGATTTTGGGGAGGTTGTGACATCGTTAATTCAATAGAAAGTGAGGAAGGAGTGTTCCAATATCTAGTTGGAACATCACAGAAGTCCCCATCTTAGAGATCAGCCTTCAACGTATAGCATTGGGAGGCCTTAGAGGCTCACAATCTGTCGTTTCTGCCTTGCTCAATACATCAAGAGTGTATTTACAGTTTTACACTATATAAGAGTTATCATGTCACCCTTTCTATCGACTTTAACCCCAAGAAAGTATTTTCATTCCTCAAGGTCTTTAATCTTGAAGTCTTGCATAAATGACTTCTTCCTTGTCTGCATATGATTAGTTAACTTGCATGGAATAATTATGCTAGTAATAATTATGTCATCAACGTATATAAGCAACAAGGTAATAACATCTTTGTCTTTCAACATGAAAAAGAAATAATTGAGGGAGCATCTGCAAAACTCATAACTTTAAATTTTTAGACAAAAACATCCTAATCAAGAGGCTTTAATTGATGAAGTGCTCATTTTAGTTTACACATGTAAAGTGCCTTGGGATATCCTTTGGGGATGTATAACATTTTTTCATTCAACTCTTCTTATAAAATGCATTTTTTTATTTGAATCACTTACTTGTGATCTATGCTTAACGGTCAAAGAAATAACAATGTGAATGGTTCACATCTTGACCATGAGGTTGAAAGTTTTATTATAACATATGGCTATGAACATCTTGCCTTATAAGATTTTCTTTATATCTCCTAGTACTTCTATTTGGTTTATATTTGATGCTATAAACCTATTTGGAACCTGTATTCTATCCAGGTCTATGGACAAGTCCTCAAGTTTGGCATTCATGTAAAACCTTCATCTCTTCACTCATGGTTCCTGACAATTTATGAGATAGAATGACTTGATAAAAGTTAACTGGTTCGTCTTGTTTCTCGACCTGAGACATGAACAACTGAAATTGCATTATTTTTTTATTCATCTTATTTTTTTTTCACATTTAAACTCGGTAGATCATCTCATTTAGCATATATATTCCTCATTCTTTTTTGGTTACTTCTTCCTTTTCATTCATAGTAACAACCACATTCTCTTTTCTTTTTTGTTTTCTTTTTCTTATTATTTTTCTACATATTTTCATTAAGTAAACCTCATTTCTTTTAGGCTGTCTTTGGTTATTTTTATCTGTTTATCATTTTTATAATTTTTCTAAAGTGCTTATGGTTTTACTTTAGTTTTCTTTTTTCTTTTTTATTTTTTTTTAAACTAAGAACATTTTTTTTAATGGACTAGTTTGCAAACTATTTCCGGTTCCATTTCTGCTTCGTTTAATCTTTCCAATTTGATGTAAACCAATTTGATAATATTGCTCATTACTTTATGCAATTCATGTTTGTATAATTTGTTGTATTATTGTCTTATTATATGGTATCTTTTTAGTACTATAATTAATTAATTTTTCTTCATTTTATAAATTTTCTGATCCATTTGTATCATTATTCTTTTTTGAAATTTTATTATTCTTATGATGCAAAAAGTTGATTTCCATTATTTTCCTCAAATTGGCTCAATAAATACAAGTTAATAACACTAGTTCAAACATGGTATACTCTTTTTTATTCTGCTCCTCTGACTCTAGATTTAAGTCACATGGGTATGGGGAAAATATCCCTGTTTCCCATGTCGGTATGCCGGTATGGCGAGATGGGTAGGGCGACACATCCACGACACATCTTTTTTTGAAAAAAAAATTGGGGGAGAGGGAGGGGGTTGGGGGGTGGTGTGAAAGTGAGAGAGAGCATACCTTGGCAGTGCCCCTTTCTTTTCTTTTACACTTTTTAAAATTTCTACCAAGTCCACTAAGTATTTTCGTATTACACAAAATTGTATTCATATTACAAAAACAAACGTAAATGTTAACTCACAAAGTAAGACAACAAAGTTATAAGTTTATCGAAGTTTTGCTTTAAATATATACATATATACACAAACTCCACCGTACCCCTATATCCATGTTTTCCAAAATTGCCGTGTCTGTAGCTGCATCACTGTATACATACCTGAAACCGTACTGGTATCCATATGACTGAGCTTAGCTCTAGACTGATGTTTTGCAGCAGCATGAACCAGCTACTTATATTGTCTTTCAAGCTCAAACTTTCCAAGCTTTTATAGAAAGGCAGTCTATACTGTACTTTAACTATTGCTTGCTTATTAGATACATGATTCTGAAGGAGGTTTTGAGTAGAAAAATATCCAACATAATTTCTTTAGTTTCATGCTCACGTTACATGTCATCGCTAAGAAATGATAAGGCTTTGATTTAATGGTTACTTACTGAATCGTAAACCTAATAGTTTTGACCTATCCCTGCTAAAGTTTGATTTGTAAAGTGCTTCTGCCTTTTTTATTATGTAATAGATATTTCTTCTCTGCTTTTTATTTGCTTCCCCTTTGGAATTTATGTGCAGTGTTTCCTTATAATCTGCCAAAATTTTGTAGTTATAATGTGAAACCACCATTTTGGATTCCAATACATGTAGTGAATCCAGAGAGACCAACTGAAAGTGCCATATTCAATGTTGCAGCAGGTACAAACTAACTTTGGTGTCTTTGTTCAGATTGTATTGTTATTAGTGCTTTGGGTAGCTTTTACTTTGTGCTTGATCAGATTGATCTATGATTGCTGTCGTCCATGTTCCATAACACAAGGAGAGTTAAGCATTTCATTTCAGGATTTCTGTTGATTATTTTTATTCTTGCGATCAAAGTTAACATGGTGAAATCTCCCTTCACTAATGCATGATGTGGAGAGGATGATCAAATAATTTAAGGCTAGATTACTTCTTTCTTGTATATTTGTTGACTTTGTCAACGACACACACAGGCAAAAGTTGATGTTTGATGTAAATCTACTTGTGTCTTTGTAATTACTTCTATTGAGGTGGCTCAATAGTAGTTGGATGTGTTTGTTGTGCCAATATGGATTACCAACATCAGAAATGCTGTATAAACATTACATCAGTCTGATGTCATGCCAAGGAAATTCAGTTTAGAAAGTTCAAGTTTTTAAGGCTCGATAAACAGAGGATTAACCAGGTGAGTCCCATCATATAGATTATAAAGGCAAGTCGCAGCCAACAATGTAAAGTTTAATGCTTAAAATAGTCACGGAGCCTTTTATTCCATATCTGGTATTGAACATAAATTCATCAATAAACAATCACTTGTAGAGTTTGTTGGACAGGTTTGGAGGAAAAAACAAAAAATCGTATTGCTTTAACGGTTTAACCTTAAGAGAGATTAGGGGACAGTAATACACTTTTCGAAATATGTCCTTCAAAACTAACACAAAACAAATACAACCTTATATATCCCACTCCAATACTCCCCTTCAAGCTGGAGCATAGATGTCAATTATGCTAAGCTTGTCACAACATTTAGACAATCTAGAGATAGGAAGTGTCTTATAGAACAAATCAACTATCTGATCTTTTGAGGAGACATGGGCAGTTGAACGTTCCTTGCTTGAACCATATTCCAAATATAGTGGCAGTCATTGTTATTAAAGATGTATGCATTGAAGGCGTGAGGCATACACCTCAATACTTTTTTAATCCAAAATGCCTCAATACTTGTGTATGAGGTGTAATATGCCTAAGGTGTATGCCTCGTCATAGAAAATGAGGCTTGCTTGGAGCTTACGCCTCAGGCACAATAGTAATTTTTGACAAAAATTATTATTATTATTATTGTTCTTATTATAGATCTAATAATCCTATACTACACTAAAAATCAGGTGAAAACAGGACACATTGCTGCCCAAAGTCGCGGAAAAATCACATATTGCCATTTGTGGGTCTGCAGTGTCCAGCCCAGGCACATTCTGATCCTCGTAAGGAAGGGGTTTCACTGAAAATGCTTGGTTTGGGTTTTAGCAGTTGTTTAGGTCCAAATCCATGAAGGATTAATGTCCAGGGGTGATCCAACCCATCTTTTGCTTTCCACTGAACTGCATTTGTAAATAAGTTGAGTGTTTTTTTCCCTAAAAATTAATGCTGAAAAATTATGCAGGCGAAACTGAGATGTATTCAGAGTTGGTAATGGCGTAAAATGATTTAATACATCCGACTGCCAATTTGATTTTAAATCCATTTACTCAGGTCTGCTCTGTCACGTAGGTACGGGTACGGGTATGGCGTTTTCGCCAATCTTGTTACGGTGGTACGACAATAATTATATATTTTTAATTCCAAAAAACAAAATTGATATCATCAAATCATTAAGACAATGTTCCTTTCATAGTTCCTACATATAATCTCATAAAAAAAACAAAAATAAACTAAGACAATGTTTTTTTTTTGTGGTTTGGATCGGTTCCAACCCGAAACCGATCCAAACGTACCCAGTCCTGGTGTGGGTATGCCGGTATACCGGTATGGATACGTGGGCCTCCCACACGTACCATTGTGACTTAGCAAGTCTGGTAAAGGAATCCAAATCCAACTGATAATTAGATTTAGGTTCGGTACACAGTTTGATAACTGAATTTGAAACCCACATTTGACTGAGCTTTGATGGAGCTCTGTGGCAATTAAACATAAATGTTAAATTCTTACGCTACCTGAATTTGAAATTACTTTAAAGAAACAGAGTTTGGATCCAAATATAGAATGTGATTAATTCCAATTAAGTAAAGGCTGGATCAAGTTGTGGTCTGACCACTCAATTTTTCCATTCATAACAAAGTTCGGTATCAGTTTTTCCTTTTAAAGGGGGAAATATGATAACTTTCACTATTTAATATTAGTTATATATACATCGGAAAGAGGAATCTTTCTTTGTGGCAGACACACTAGTGACCCTCCCTCTCTCTATCCAACACCTTATCTTTCTTTAAGAAAAGATAATTTTGCTATTTGGAATTATGTTTGTATTTTGTAATTTCGTGGAGCTATTAATTTTTACATTATTTTATGAATATTATATACTTTAAAATTTTGGTCATGAACTATGTCACCACGGTATGTGGGGGAGACCCGCACACCCGTACTGGTAGGCCGGTACACCAAAACGGGTATGCGGGTATGGTGCAGTACGTTTGAATCGGGTTCTGGGTCCGAATCAGATCCAAACCATAATAATATGTAAAACTTACCCGTCTGCGACGCTCGATGGCCGATGCTTCTCCCTCTGTGATCTTCTTTCTGTCTTCTGCTTCAGCCTATAGTGGGACATTCGGTGTCCGGCGGGAGCTTTGGTGGCTGGCCACGGCAACGGACGGCGGTGGCCTTCAGCTTTGCAGACAAAGTAATATGTTTTTTTATTTTTTCATTTGGCTGTTTTTAGGGTTGCTGCAATTTTTTTCCTTTTCCTATTTTTCATATACCCTTGTCGTCGGCAGCTTGCTTTCCGTGTCCCCTTTTTTGGTTGATGTTTCTTTCTTCTGCCGTTTTTGCAAATCTGCTTTAGTTTTCCTTCAAAAGTCAAAATCTTTCGTCTGCCGTTTTCAGACATGTTCGTTAATTTTTTTTATAAGTTATGCAGCTTATGATTGTTGCTGTTATATGCTATTAATAACTTAATTGTCATGCCCTGTCCATCTTAGTTCTACCTACAACTTCAACTCTTAGAGTCTTCAACTTAAATTTTGTTTTTTATGTTTTTTTTGGAATTAAATGTATATAATTATCGCCATACCACTGTACCAAGATTTGTGAAATTGTCGTACCTGTACCCACTTCCTTTCCTTGTACCCGTACCTATGTGGCATAAGTCATAAAGCTTATGTCATTGCTTCGCCTCACTTTGTTTTCATGTCACTTCATAGCTATGTAACATGGGTACCTTAATTTTCGTGGAGTACCTGTACTAGTCGGGTGCGACATGGGTGCGGGTACGGTGTCGGGTGTGGCTCAGGTACAAGTCAACAGGTACCGGGTAGTGCGGCTCAGGTACGAGTCAACAGGTACCGGGTACGGTCAATGTATCCAGGTCCATATCTGTCCAAAAACAGACTTGGTCAATGTTGACTGAGTTCATTTTCGTCCAAAACTTAGGGTTTTTCTTTTTGTTTTTTTATTTCCTTTCAAAAACGCAGAACCTCGACAAAATTATGGGCGACGTCCAGCGACCTCTGGCGACGTCCAGCAACTTCCGGCGACCTTTAGCAACCTTCGGCGACCTTCCATCATGAACTATTTTTTCTTTTTGTTGTTGTTCTTAGTAGTATTTTTGTTTTTCTGCATGGAAATTCGACTAATGTTTATATTTGACTGTTTAGGGGGCTGCTTGGTTGTCCATATGTTTAAAGTTTTTCATAGGCTTCTTAAAAACACTGCTGCAAGATCCATTGATGTATATTTTCTATGTTGTTTATTTGTTTATGTTGATATATATATATATATATATATTTTTATTTTGATATATATTTTCTAAGTATTTCTTATATTATATATATATATATATATATATATATATATATATATATATATAATATATATATATATACACGGGCATACCCCTACACCCAAGTTTTTTAAAAATGGTCCGTACCCGTACCTGCACTAGTACCCGGACCAGCACCCGTACCTATGTGACATAGCTTCATAGGCTCAATGCATTGCTTCGCCTCATCCATTTAACATGGCTTATGCTTCATTCAACACCCCGCCTTGCCTTCCCTCATTGCCTTTTTGCAACATTGATGGCAATCAACCTCAATGTGCTTGGTTTGTTCGCGAAACATAGGGCTGTTAGCAATTTAGCTGTATATGTGGCTGCCTTATTATCAAAGAACTCTATCTCTAGGTATTGTGTATTTAGTGGACGTAATCTTTGCCATGGAGTAGAAAAAAAAATAAAGCCCAGTTGTATGAGTCCAGCCCTCCTCTCGTTGGCTCATCGACTCTCCCTTTAGAATGCCTTCAACTTCATCCATACTGACAGTAAGCGTTTGGGTGTTTCTAGGTTCTACTTTGGATAAGGGCTTACTCTCTGCAGCGTTTTCCATGGATAACTCTAGAAGCTTACCTTGCTTATTCATCTTGGACCATATCTGCTTAGAACCATCGTGGTCCTGGTGAAGCAACAGCTCCTTGAGAATGCGTTTCCCTGAGCAAATCACTTGTAGTTTTTGGTCGATGTCAAGCACCTTTTGATCGACTCTATCGAAATGATTTTCTAATTTCACCTTCCATCGATCTATCCAACCCAAATGATATGTAATGTCCTCTATCAGGTTGCCGTCAGAGACTGGTGTTGATACCATTGTTAGCATCCACTTGCTAACAACCAGCTCCTACAAGTAAACACGACAAAAAAACTCACACATGCTGCCCTAACCTAGTTAGAATAATCCCTCACCAGAGGAGAGACCTCATTACATCCGATAACCTCTAATGCCCCACTATTCCCTTATTTATAGTCATCTTCTGGGTCAGTCCAGTAGACCCGATACCCGATCCAAACCTTAGACACTAACATATTTGCTTACAAAAATTATATGTAACTTTAAGCTATCTTTGGAATCCTCCCTTGTACACTACTGCCATGCAGGGTTCAACATTATTCTTCACACAACAAGTAAAAACCTATGATTAGATTAACTATAGGAAATAAGAGAAATGAACGATTCAATGGTGAAATGAATAATTTTTTACCTTACTTCGATGATTTCTCGGTGATGTTTTGTGAGAATGGGCAAAATCACTCCCTCCCACGGCTTTTAGAGTGTTAGGAAGATGGAAAGAGAGAGAGAGAAAGGAGTATTTAAAAATCTAACGCAAATGGGGTCATCGGGCCATTTTTGTGTTTTTCCTGTATTGTATGATACGGGTGTGTATCACTGGTATTGTACGATAAGGGCACTCTATCATACGATATGGGCGATCAACTTATGATACACAAGCGTCTCGTGTATCCTAAGCATACCGTATAGGTTTTCTAAACCGGATAACATTGATATTTAGTACAATTATATACGTGTGTGTGTGTGGGTTTGCTACATCAAAAATTTGATATAACATGTGATTTTCATATTGTTTATAAATTGTGTCACATGGGTGTGGGTACGATACGGGTATAGGTACAACGATACGGGTTCGAGTACGGCGATTTTGAAAATTATGGGTATGCAGGTACGACAAATTTTTAAATTCTCAAAAATGGTAAAATGAAAAAAAAAGAAATTAATAATTCATAAGTGTAATCCCATAAAAAAGGTCTACAAACAAAATAATAAAAAGATGCAAAACAAAAAATATATAATGATAAGAAAATTCAAAGAATAAAACAATAAGCAATCAACTGTTACAGAAAAGTGAGAAAACCGATCATGATCAGGCGATCCCTCTTGATTTAGGCTTGTGCATAAGCTTGGCTGATCGGCAGCATCACTTTTTTTGGTTGATGAAGAGAATTGAAAGAAAGAGTTGATAGATCCATCAAACTTTTAATCAAAAGTGGCAGCAACCAAACAAAACTGACAGCCGAAATAGCCGATAGAAATAAAATGCAACCAAACAAAAGTGGCAGCAACAGATAAACACATAAAATCAAACTAAACATTAAAACATATCTAAATCTATAGATTTACAGTTCAATCTTCAAACAAAAACATCCCAAAAAAAAAAAAAACGAAAAACCCCCAAATAAAAAAATGGAACCTTAAGTTGTAATAGTGAAACGAATACAAAAAAAAACACTTACCTGGCTGCCGCCAGTTGCCGCTGTACACCGCTGGACATGGCCACGGGTCACCAGACGTCATCGCCACCACCAGTCATCGCTCTACTGTGGAACAACGCTGGTCAGGGTTGGTGGAACAATGCAGGTCGGGGTCGAGCTGAAGAGCTCGACCTTTCGTAACATAAAAACGATGGTTTTTTATCGTTTGGATTGGGTCTGACTCATATCCGATCCAACCTGTACCCAACATTCTCGCCATACCCGGTTCTGTGTACCAGCTTCCCTGAGCGGTACCTGTGTCACATAGTTTATAAGTACATTTGGCACATGTAATGTGCACACGTAGATCATATCCCTAGATGACTCGGTCAAATCCACCTTCGACTCAGCTAAAACTCGGATTACTCGGTCTATTCATCCCATGACTCGGCGTAATCATGACAATTTCTGGTTTTTCCATTGGTTTGACCAGCTCAAGGACTGAGTCACTGAGCTAACTGAGTCAACTGACTTGGTTGACTCGGTTGGGTTTTCAAACATTGACCTTTTCTTTTCTAAATATACCAAAGCACCACAGATACAAAACTTGTTGATGTGACAAAAATTTGATCACATCACATAAACATAGAACACCATATAGGCTTTTTGTTCTAATTATATACAAAACGTGTATGTACAAACATATTTATACAAAATAGACATACAACCTTTTCAAAAAGATTCACAAAAGCAACAAAAAAGAAGGTTAAAACAGAAAATGATGCACTGACAGCTTGACAGACAAAACACTTTTTCCAGTGGAATGTGAGCTATGGCCTTGGGTTTGCTTACTTCCCTGGCCTGCTGGGACTACTCTCCTTATATATATATATATATATATATATATATGTCTGTGTGTTTCTTCAAAAAACAATTCAAAAACAATTAAAACTACTTTATCTATTTAAACACATAAATTTTTATGAGGCAAAATTCCATTCATACATGTTTGTCTGTATGTATGTATGCTTATTTCTTTTAGAATTTCCCATTAAAATTTCTACCTCCAACAATTTCATCTTTCTTCACCAAATCTTACATCCACTTCCAAATATTATTCGAAAATCAAATTTCACATGGAAAGTGGTTAGATATAAAATGTGCCTTTTTGCAGCCGCTTCTCCATTTCCAGCGTTCTTTTCTATCCTACCTTTATGTTTTTATGGAATAGTTCTGTGGGGATAAAGACAAATCTGATATCTCCAAATTTTCAGGATGTCCAACCTGCCCTCTTTCTTTCTTTAGGATACAGTTTCCTAATCGAATTAAGAAGATATAGTTTCCATTGTGGCCTTTCCCTTTTTATCCTACATTCCAATCAGCCCCACAACAAATTTAATTCACCAAAACTTACCTTCATTAAATAAATCAGCTTAATATTTTTAATTACCTCTAATGATATTGATGACTTCCAATTTCCTAAAGAGAATTTCAGCTGGTCTTACAAAAATGTTTAACAGCCAGTTGTAACGGAGATGTTATTAGAAGGCTATGCCTCAAACAATATTAACAGTGTGTGCACCTGGAGCACCTTATTGTTGTTCTATTTGTCACAGTGTGAAAGTATATCTGTATTGTGCACTTGTTTGTATATGTTATACCAAGGTTGTTCATATTATATGCATTCTACGGCCATATCCATGTCAGTCAGTGGTTTGGCTATGGAAAAAAAAAGTTGCACATAATTTGCCTTTCATGATCTATTGCAAATTTGCTTGATATAGCGTTTCTTATCTCTTTCCTTGGTTGGTTGCAGATTCTCCACGTGATTCTGTCCAGTTTATAGAATGGTCACCCATATCTTGTCCCCGTGCATTGCTGATTGCCAATTTCCATGGCAGGGTATCCATTTGGACTCAACCTTCTCGAGTGAGTACTTCATATAGACCCATCTTTCTTGTTGTCTTTGCGTTTCTAGTGCTAAATCTGAGTCTCCAAAACAGCAGCTGGTCACACTCTCTAGTCTCTAGTCACCAGAGAGGAGGCACCAACTCCTTTAGTAGGCCCATGAAGGAGTCTAGGAACATTGTTCCCAATCAGATGATCAAACAGCACGAAAACAGATGCAGGGCCCCTGCATCGGCCACTTGACCCCTTTTACAATGGGCTCGATTGATGTCCAGTCTATCAGAACATATAACTTGTCCCAGAAATATAAAACTGGTCAAAGTCCGTTGACCATCACTATTTTCTATACTCAGGCAGACATACCAATCATATAAACAAACATAAAGTTCACATGTTGATCTACCCATTTCACACAACTGAATGGTCCCTAGCGGACATCTATGCATACAATTCTTGGAGTTGTTACCTTTCACATAAAGAGTTAGTTCATGAAAGAGCTATGCTTGTGTAGCGAACAGACCAATAGAGTACCAAAGCATACCTTCCTAAGAAGACATACATATGTAAAATATTCACACAACATAAAGATCACACTCACTCCCAACTGACCTATATGGACATCCATTAATTCCCTTTTTACCCTTGATCTACATTCATATTTTAATTGTACAGGAGTCTCCCTAATTATGTGCTTATTGTGGTCCATTTAAAAGGTTAGTTGGGTATGTATTGGTTTTCTTCAGTACGTTGACAAAATGTTTCCATGCTAGTTTGAGAAAAGGGCATTTACTGTTAGGTCCTAGCAAGCAGATAGGATGGTATGAAACATGTGATGGTTGAGATCCAGTACTCATCTTGACACACCTGATCATGGGTTATGGGGAAAGAAATGCCCCTGGGAATGGCTCAGATTTGATCCAGGTCAGATTGGGACCTAGTTGAATGAAGCTTTTGTCATTTTTTATAACCTTTCTCATGCAGAATTAAAGGTTTTTAACCCTTTACTAATGGACGATGTAGCTTTTTAGTATTGTAATGCATTATAAACTGTTGTTTGAAATTGATTTGTATACTTGTTGGTGTAAATTATTATTTAAATTGTCATATGTTGTGTTATATGCACATGCATATATAAGTGTATTTAAAATTTTGAAGTTAACTAGCTGCTAACCCACTTTCTTCTCCCTTTTTTTTTTGGAAATGTCCATGTCTTTTTCCTTTGTATCAACATCCACACTCCTACAATTGCACTTATTTTAACAACGTGATCTAAACTGAGCCAATTGCGATAGCTAGCGTAAGTTCACATTGGTAAGACTACGAACCAGGACGACCAGTAATAAGATGCATGGACACAAACAACCAAAATTCCCTCACAACGTTGTCTTTCAAAATTTATCTCTATTTTGGAATGTTATTTGCCCCTTTCCTGCTACATGTTTTTGTGTGTAGGACCCGTCAGAGTTTGAACTTCCCTTTTACATGTGCTTGCTTCCAGGACCCGATGAGGAAGTTATATGTAGATCCATTGTCACTGGATGACTACCTTTCGGTTTGAGGAAGTTATGGGTAGATCCATTGTCAACTAGATGACTACATTTTGTTTCCTACTTTGAACAAGAACCTGCATGGAATTGGGTATGGTTGCGCCGGAAGGTGCACTATGCAATCTTCGGAACATCATTGGAAGGTGCTGTGCGGCTGTGCCATCATTGGTATCCATTATCCAATTGCTACCCTCCCAATCACCTCATTGATGCAGTATTCCTTGTGTCCCCTATGCCATGTTTCTATAAAATTGAAACATAACCCTTCTTAAGCTTCTCATCCCCCTCCTTGGGTTTGATTTGATATATTGGGCTTTTGTGTTACCTCAGCTCCCACTCATCTTTTTAGTCTCATTCTTAGATTGAGTCCTCTTGGGTGCTTTGGGAGCTTGGGAACTTTGGGAAGATTTGGCTGCATGGGATGTGTTAGGCTTGGCCACCTTGGAGTGCTTTCTTAGAGCCCATAGCCGGTGGCTCTTCTATTCACCAACTCTAGCCATCCTAAATCAGTTCTGCAAGTTTTGGGGCCCTTGGGAGAGCAGCTCAATCCTTATCGCGTTTTTGAGACCACCAAGGAAGGTGCCTATGAGGTCACTCATGAGCCAGCCTGCTACCCAACTACTTAGATCTCTTAACTCACTTTGAGATTCTTGAACGATTCCCTTTGGCACAAATTCTTACAACATATTTGGATGGAGGGAAAGGAGAGGATACTAGCTATGCCACATGGGTGTAGGGTGCAGAAAAAAACTTAGGTGTGGGTGTGGCGAGTATATATATATATATATATATATATATATATATATATATATATATATATGTTAGTTAATTAACTGTTATAATAGCCTTGTTTATCTATATTTACCTAAATCGCATAGGTCCATGGGTTATGCCCATGTACCAGTACCGGTATGCCAATACTGGTATGGTGGTATGCTGTTGGTACGTTTGAATCGGTTCTGGGTCGAAACTGATCCAAACCACATTTTTTTCTTATGTTTTAACCATATTTTTGTTGGTTTATGTGAATATTATTTATGTTTTATGAGACTATATGTCGGAACTATTAAACATTGTCTTAATGATGTGTTATATATATGTGTGTGTGTGTGTGTATATGTGCCAAGCAACCTATATTGTTTATATAGGCCAAGATAAATTAAGTCATATGTGTCATCTTAATAAAAACTATGAACATGAAATACATGGTCAAAATAAACAGTTAAATATGATTGATGATTTACTAATTGCACAAGGAAAACTTTTAGAAAAAAGTGATGAAGCTAACATGCGAATGCTTGATTCTGTCATTACCTCCATGGAATCAAGAAATAAGCTAATAAAAGATTTAAGCAGTAACATAGATTACCAAAGAGGCCAAATAAATGACCTAATCAAATCTGTTAAAAATATTCAGAGACTTAAATATCTTCAACAGCAACATGAAGTTCTTATAGAACAACAAACTTTCAGTCTAACTAATACGTTAGAAGAACTTATAAAGAAAGTAACGTCAAAACTTGAAGAAAGCAACTTACTGTCTGTCAAACTTGAAAAAATGATTAAAAGTCTTCAATATATAGCTTTAAGCTAAATGGAAGAAGATTTACTCTTCATTGAACCAGTAAATACAAAATTAAAAATTAATGGTATCCAAACATCTCCTAGATACACAAAATATGAAGGAACTTCCCAATCAGATAAAGAATATCCAAAATTATTCAATCTTACAATTGGGTTATTATGCCAAGTACTAAAACGACTTAAGATATAGAGGATGACAAAGTTTTAAAAGAACTCAGTAAGACAAAAACTGGCCCCGAGTATGAAGAACTAATTAAAATTAGCTTTAAAAACTTCAGAACCAATAAGGTCACAATTGAGTAACAAATATCTGTTTAATGTTTATCAAACAAAAAGATGGACAATCAAAACCAACAAAATGAAATTCTGTTTCCTAAAGAATTAGGACTAAAATTATATAGTATTCTACAACTAGTAAAATTAGAGGACTTGTTACCAAATTAATATAGTTCAAGAAATATATATAGATGATGATAACAATATACGCTTAAGACTCTGTGATAAAGGCAAACCATGGCCGCAAAGGTGCCAAAGAAATGATCTCTTACCTAGAAACACATCTAGGAGAAACTGCGCGATCTCAGTGGGAAGCATATAAAAAGCACTTTCTTGGAGAACTTGAAAATGATATTGCAATAGGGATGAATCCCTACAATTTTGTGTTTAGAATCCATTTATTCTAACAGGAACCAGTCCCAATTTAGGAATGGATGAAAGTAAAAAAGAAGCCATTTGTAGATTAGACTAACTAAATTATATAAAAGAATTCCTCATGGCTTATTATTATTATACAAAAATATCAGGAAATTCCTATGATAATGAAATAGGAGATGGACTTTTCTAGAAACTCTCAAGAGCTTTAGGTCAAGAAATTGTAAAAGGTTGGTCTGGATATGTCCAAGAAAACCAACCCTTACAGATATCTCAAAATAATAGATTTGGTTGGTCCCCATGCTAGACCCATTTACTCTGCGGCATTATATGAAGGCTGAGTTAATGCTATGGGTTAAGGTTTCGTAGGAGCAGCTAGGTCAAAATAATAGATTTGGTTGGTCCCCTCTCTTGTTTATTGCATCTAATTTTCGGTAAACCATCTCTTCTCCTCTTTATGACATAATTAAGCTTCATTACTACATGCACCTTTCAACTCTCTCTTTTTCTTTATTATGTTTAATTTTCTGATTAATCACCTCTCTCTTATTTAATACATTTAAAAGATAGAAACTCACTGTTTGGCTGAACACTTATACAAAAAAATCTAACATCTAGTAAAAAAAATGAGAAAAAACGCGTCTTTTTTGAGTTTCTAATTTCCTGGCGTCTTTTTTGAACAAATGCGTTTCATTTACGTTTTATACAGCTGAGTTATATTTAACGTATGCCGTGTTTTTTCGAATAAAACTCGATATTTGTGACAGTGTAATGTCAGGTAAGAGAGAAAAAGGAAGAAAATAGAAAACATTAATGAGAAACACAAGGCAAAAATACAATGTCATTTAACATAGTTTGCCTTTAGTAGCTTGCGTGGATTGTGCTGACAACTGCTTGACATCCGACATCTCCAACCCTTTTTTTCTTTTCCTTCTACTTCTTCCTCTGCTGTATCTCTCTCTCTCTCTTTCTCTCACTATGTTGTGCATTTGAAAATTTTGTGATATGTGAGACCAAGGGAGAAGAGACGAGGTCGAGAAAGAGAGAAAAACTCTGATCGATCCCCATTAATCTGCCCTACTCTCATGTTAAGTGAGAATTAGGGTGAAACCAACAAATTACAAAATAAGTCCAAGACTAAAATAATAAAAAGCTGTCCCTAAAACTATTAAATATTCAAATTTCAAAACACCACCTAACATAAATGTTATTCAACACTCCCCCTCAAGCTGGAGCATAGATGTTAATCATGCTCAGCTTGTCACAACATCTAGAGAACTCCGCAATGGGAAAAGTTTTAGTAAAGATTTCATCTGTTTGACCTTCTAAGGCTACATGTATAGTAGAGATGATTCCCCATTGAACATATGACAAATGTAATGACAATTTACTTCAATGTGCTTTGTCCTCTCATGAAATACGAGATTATTGACAATGTAGGTGGCAACTCTATTATCACAAACATTTTCATAGGTATAAAAGGAAAAATACCAAGACTCTCAAGTAAGGTTCTAGACCAAGTCATTTCGGCAGCAGTTGGAGCTATAACACGATATTTTGACTCTGGACCTAGAAACAACATTTTGTTTCTTACTCCTCCAAGAAATGAGACTTCCTCCCACAAACATCACAAAACCATGTGGTAGACTTCTTGTCATCAACAGAGCCTGCATAATCTGCATCGCTATAAGCTTCAACATCAATAGATGTACCTTTTTTGAATAAAAGGCCTTTGCCACGAGAGGATTTTAAATACTTGACAATCAACATAGCTGCGTCCCAATGTGACTTTTTTGGTTTTTCCATTAATTGGCTTAATTTTTCCACAGCAAAACTAAGATCTGGCCGAGTCACTATCACATAAAGAACTTACCAATCAACGATCTGTAGGCTTGGGAAGCTATCTCTTCTGAGTCATCGTACCTGTGGGTTCATAGGAAGAGTTGCAAATTTAGCTTCTAGCGTCCCTGTGTCTTGTAAAAGATCAAGAACATACTTCCTTTGTGATAACACTACTCCTTCCTTACTACGAGCAACTTCAATGCCAAGGAAATACTGTAGCTGGCCAAAATCTTTGGTAACAAAGTGTTTTCGTAGAAATGTCTTTGTTAGAGCTTCATCCTGCTCACATGCACCTGTCAAAACAATATTATCGACATAAACCACTAGTACAAGTATACCTCTAGATTTTTTCTTGATGAACAATGAATGCTCCAGCTCAGACCTTTTAAAGCCACATTCTAGCACAACTTCGGAGAATTTGTGAAACCAAGCACGAGAACTTTGTTTCAAGTCATAGATAACTTTCTTCAACCTGCACACTTTACCACACTCCCCTTGACGTTCAAAGCAGGGAGGTTGCTGCATATAAACAACCTCATCGAGATTTTCATATAAAAAAACATTTTTGACATCCAATTGATATGAGGGTCAATCATAATGCACTGCGACTGACACAATAAGACGTATGGTTCCCATCCTGGCTACAGGAGAGAAAGTCTCAAAGAAATCAACACCATATGTTTGGGTATACCCTTTTTCTACAAGGCGAGCTTTGTCGCGTTCCATTGAGCCATTGGATAAATACTTTATGGTAAAAACTCATTTGGAGCCAACGACATCACAACCAGAGGGAGGATCAACCATGTCCCATGTCCCTCGTTGCAGTAGAGTCTTCATCTCATCCTGCATAGCTTGCCGCCACTTCGGGTCAAGTAATGCATGTTGGTGACTAGAGGGAACAAAGTGCACTGTCAAGGCTGACACAAACTGCTGCAGGCTACTACCAATACTATCAGTAGAAACAAACTGAGATATAGGATGAAGAGTACACTGTTCTTTGCTTTTGCGAAGAGCTATGGGAAGGTCATCAGCCCCATCAGAGCCATGAGTGTCATAATCCAGGTTTTCATGAGAGCTTACCTCCTCAGAAGACATTGGTGGAGAGGTAGTGGGAACCTTATGTCGACGAATATAAGTCTGTAGAGGATCCTTAAAGCGACTATCGGAAGGAGAAACAGACTCAAAGTGAGAAGGAACTGACTCTAATGGGATGGGAGGAATAGGTAAAGGAATGGAAGGTGACACCTTTTTTGGAGGACAAGTGGAGATGTAGTAAGGTTGAGACTCAAAGAAGGTAACGTCTCCACTGATAAATTCCTTGTGAGTTAAGGGATCAAAACACTTGTAGCCTTTTTGATGGGAAGGATAGCCAATGAAAACACATTTGATGGACTGACAACAAGTTTATCCCTGTGTGGGCCAAGAACATGAGCAAAACGGGTACAACCAAACACCTTTGGAGGAAGCTGAAATAAAGGTCGACTTGGAAACATTCGTTGGATGGAGATTTCATGTTGAATAGTTGATGATGGTATTGATCAGGTAACAAGCAGTAAGTATGACATCTCCCCAAAAACTTGCAGGGGATGAGTGTG
This sequence comes from Nymphaea colorata, assembly GCF_008831285.2. Lineage (NCBI taxonomy): Eukaryota > Viridiplantae > Streptophyta > Magnoliopsida > Nymphaeales > Nymphaeaceae > Nymphaea > Nymphaea colorata. The sequence goes on from NC_045149.1 coordinate 13,237,767, forward strand.
CAACATAAGGGTACGAGTCATGTCTAGAAGTTGGCAAAGTTTTCTCTCAGCAACCTCATTTTGTTGAGACGTATGAGGACATGTAAACTGTTGTCGAATACCATGATTGCTGTAAAATTGCATTAAATTGGAGGCTTTGAATCCTAAGGCATTATCAGTGCGAATGCATTTGACGGTAGAAGAAAATTAAATCTTTATTTATAGAATGAAATTTTTGAGAATACATATGACATCTGACCTCTCTTTCAACAAAAACACCCAACTGACTCTAAAAGAATCATCAACAATAATGAGATAGTAATGAAACTTAGACTTACTAGCAACCCGACTGGGCCCCACACATCAATATGAAGAAGATCAAAAAGACTCTGATTGGATGGACTCAAACTGGAAGGGAAACTGCTTTGAGTGTGTTTACCAAGCTGGCAAGCTTCACACTCGAAGTTCTCAGACACAAAAATATTAGGAAGAATATGACGCAACTTTAGTGGAGAAGGATGACCCAACCGCAGGTGCCACTGGTACGGAGTTGGTTTTTGAGACACAAAAATAGTTGCAAAATCCATAGATGTCGACAAAAAGGTAAACTCCTCCTTGCTCATGGCTTACACCAATCATCTTTCCATTTTGTAAGTCCTGAAATACACAAGAACTAGGGTCAAACATTACTTTAATTGCAAACAAGAGGTTGGCTGCTGCACTGACAAGTTTGTAGGAAACTTTGGAGTATGTAAAACATTTGATAAACTCAAGGAAGCAGAGATTTTAACATCACCACTTTCCAGAATGAGAGAGAATCTGCCATCGGCTAATTTAACAAACCGTGGCTGATCAAACTTGGTCAAGGAAGAGAACAAATATGGCTGGCTACAACAATGCCTCAAGGCACCTGAATCAATCATCCAAACTGTACTTGGGTCATGTGAAACTGTAGAGAGAGTAGAACCAACTATTCCAGATGACGCAGAGATTGATGAGGAAGATGAAGCAGCTCTTTTAGATAATATATGCTCATACTCTGTCTTTTTTAGGCTAAGAGAGAAAGACTCAGATGTAGTTGGCTTCTCTCCAATGGCTGCTGCTTGAGTCATTCCTGTAGGGACTGATGATGAAGTACCTCTACTTGTGGGATTCTTAAACCCTCTTCCCTATGAGCCTTCAGATGGTCTAGCATAGATATCCCAGGCTCCCAGCACCTGTCCACAAGATGACCCATTTTCTCACAATGGGTACATTGAAATCTGCCACGTCCCCCAATCCCCCGACCTGTACCTCTTCCTCTAGAGATAGTGGAAGAACTTCACGCCCATAAGATGCAGCCAATGCTGATGCGGGTGTGTCACTGATAGACTGAGGTAGAGTAACTGCCAGATGACTTAGCCTGTTATATGTCTCTGTCAAACCAAGGAATATCACTCCGAGTAAGCATTTGTGCCTTTGCCACTGAATATTCTGGAGAGAGACATGCAAAAACTTGGAAACCATACTTTGTTCATAATGAGTCTTATAGCACGACTTACATGAAGGCCGAAGGGATTTTATTCACTCAAAAGTGTGCTTGACAGCTGCAAAATATTGCGGCAAACTCATATCACCCTGTTGTACTTTGTATAGTTCTTCCTCTACCTGGAATACCTTACTCATATTCTTATCATGTGAATAAGTCTCGCATAAAAAATCCCACATCTCCTTAACAATGGTGTAATATGCAATGGTAAGAGAAATAGAAGAGTCCACATTATTCATTATCCAAGACATAACAATGCAGTTATCCTCTTACCAAGAAGCATACTTTCCAGTCTTGATAACTGGTTGATCTTCCTCAAGTAAATATTTTTTCCGATGTCCAGTGACACGACATCATGAATGACCTCGACCAGATTTCATAGTTAAGACATCCATCTTAACTGTAGAACCATAAGAGAATGGGTTGCCTCCAATTTTAAACTCATGGTAAGAATCGGGTTTGGGATTTTCAGTCATTGTAAATCTGTCCACAAGAGTTCAGCCAAAAGAAAATATATATAGTAGAATAAGACTGATCAGAAATGAACCATCGATTATCATCACACAGCAGAAGTAAACAATATTGTGTAGATGAGCAGCACTTTTTGAAACAAAATCTAAATACCTTGACAACAGATCGCTGTCCACCTGCTGACAGCCACACCACAACTAATCCACAAAAATAATTCTTACACACCACGACCACTTGTGCTGTCACCTCCAACGAAAATTGGATTTTAATGCATCTGACACTGCTGCATCAGCAGATAATCGTTTCCTAGCATCCACGAATCATCAAATGAAATCCATGACTTGACCGCATTATGCCTTGACTCCAGCAGCATTCATAGAGTAGCATCACACCCAACAGTTTTCTACTTGGCTGCTTTGATCACATAACGATGTCAGTCCATAAGATGTTAAACGACGCAGATTCCCACACAGCTGCGCCAATTTTTTTCTTTTTGATGATATCCATGACTGGAGTCAAGGCATAATGGGTGAACAGACTCCTTCACACAAGCTCCTTGCCGACGTTCGCCAACCAACACAGATGGGAGAAGAGTGGAAGAGGAGAAGAAGAGGAAGAGAGGTCGCCAGAGAGGAGAAGGTCGCCGGAAGTCGGAGGGTTGCCGGTTGCTTCCAGGAGTCAAGCTGCCTTCTCTGATATTGCGTGAGACCAAGGGAGAAGAGACGAGGTCGAGAAAGAGAGAGAAACTCTGATCGATCACCATTAATCTGCCCTAATCTCATGTTAAATGAGAATTAGGGTGAAACCAACAAATTACAAAATAAGTCCAAGACTAAAAGTCTAAAACAACTATTAATAAAAAGCTGTTCCTGAAACTATTAAATATTCAAAACACCACCTAAGATAAATGTTGTTCAACAGTTTGAATCATTGATTCGTTTCTGTTTATTTTCCATGTCACACCCCGACCTTTTGACACTCAAAACATTTTTTTTTTTAAACATCAAACATCGAGGTGCGACTACACAACAGTTTAAAAGAGATGAGCCAAGCAATTCAAAACAATGGGGCAACTTTCATTTATATAACAACTTTGTTTCATACAAAATCACATTCATGTGTATGACAAAAATGCCCCCAAACTGTATGATTGATGTCTAACAAAAACAAGACATCAATACAAATAAACCAAGACGCGCCGGCACTACATAAGAAAACAAAACCCAAAACCTCCCCAGTAGGACGTGAGTGAAGCCGTCCGATCAACCTGCTGTCTCGGGTCTGCCAAAACCTGAAAAAGAAACAATTGAAGGCTTAGCCTTCGTAGTATGACAACAAGCCAGGAAAATACCAAACCCTTAACATTCATATGATTCACATGCACTTCAATCACATACGTTCAATCATATACATTACATTTTCATTAACTTTAGTGAATTAACAGTTCCTGTGGGTGCAACACAGGCACGTGCACACCATGGGCGGCCAACAGCCGAGAGACGACCCCCGTGGTGGCCCATAACAGTATGGATCCATTTCATCCGCTGCAACGGTAGAGCACTCGTCCATGGATGTGTGAAGTCCAAGGAGAGATACTCAGCCTTCGCTAGGACACCCAGGTTGGGAAGGCGGGAGCCCAACGCTCCAAGCACAACACACAACAGAACCCTGGGACCTTGCACCCCCTACGCTCCGAACAGGCGAGACCAGTGGCAAAAGCGGGACGTCTCCCAAACACATAGCCACATCCCACTGGCCTCTCATCTCTTATTCATTCATTCTTATCATTAGATTAACACATTTACAAACTGACTGGCTAGCTCATGAGGTTGGTACACTTCACGAGTGCACCCACACCTCCAATTGCCTCCACACGAGGTCTACACATAACATTAACAGTCATTGCTAGCCGTCATACAATACGGGTACAACTACCCTCCAATTCATCCATTTGCATCATTGCCCATGGCAATGTGTATGCAACAAAATACAACATTCACATCAATTATCACATCAATCACATCTTTGAAAAACTTAGCCAAACCACAGAGAGTAGTCTCGATCTGCGATTGGCTCGTACCTGTCCTATGCAGTTATCATTCTAGGATGCTTTCTAATGCACAATTGGGGTCGAGGAGACAATCGACTCGATACCCCACCTCATCTGTCCTAAACAGTTATCAATTCTAGCATGCACATGCAAAGGCGTAACATTTTCAAAACAAACTTCTCAGTCTTTCCAAAACAATTCATATCATATATCAAAACATTTACATGTATACACACATTCATTCACTAAACAGTCAATCAATTGCATCACAATCCTAGGATCCCACGACCCTAGGAACACACATTCATACATTTGCACAGGCAGGGATTTGCCTGGAATGTCGCCATACCTGTGGCGCGCTCACAAACTCTTCAAAATGCCTCGAGCTTCAAATTTGACAGCTCAAGGTCGACGGGACGTGCCTGGTGTACCTGCAAGCATAAACAAAAGATCAGATTTCTACTAGTTAGCTAAGCAATCCAAACAAATACAAAACAGAATCATTGAGGCACATGTCCTCGCCTCAAGAAGGTGTCAACGGGTAGTGTCGACCTACCAGCCCTCCAATAGGCCACTTCGCAACTTCTTACCGTAGCCACCCAACGTCAAAACCCAATGCTTCGATCAATCCATCCTTAACACATTTCTCATTAACTTTCCTTTAGTTGAGGCGTCTTCCCAACATGCACACCCCCTTCCTACCAACAAATACCACCCACGTCGACCTAGGTGCTCCAAGTGTTCCCAAAGACGGTCATACGCTTCTCCACAACATCACTAACTCTACCACTTCCCTATTGCATCGAAAATCAACCTATTATGCTTAAAAGATCAATAAATACATGAATCATCGCTTCTCCATCATAATCCTACACTTACCCCAAAAAGCAAAATCGCTAACATGCCTCCTAAATCCTCAAGTCTAAATTCTAGCATGCTTAAACGATAATTATACATGCTCTGAAGGAAAATATACAATAAAATGGATTCAATTACGCCTTGCTCACCCCAAATCAAGAGCATGTATACTGCTGCAATCCTTCCGGCAGCCACCTCATAAGTCCAAATGGTCCCCAAGCAGCTAAAATCCTTCAATGGCGCCACACCAAGGCCTTCTAATCACTGTTATGCGGGAAAGAACACGTCCCCCAAACTCGAATCCAATCAAACAGTGACAAAATCAGTAAAGAATAGTGCTCGGTTGGGAAAAATGGAAAAACAAATAGAAAATGGGGAGAAGGGCTCAAGTAGGGAACGTGAGGGTAGGGGAAAGGCGCTGACAAAAGAGACGGACAGAAGAGAGAGTGAGGGAAGAGGGTTCGGACAAAGATGGGAAAGACGGCAAGGGGAGGGAAATCGAGTGGGGCAAAAGAGGGAGATGGTGAAGAGGAGATGGACGGGACGAGGAGGGAGCTCTAGCAGAGGGAGAGGGAGAAATCATGCGACAGGGGGTGCTGACGAAGGAGGGAGAGGCTGCGTGGGAGGGAGGAGAAGAAGCAGACAGAGAGAGCGAGAGAGGAAGCTTACCCACGCTGCCGCCGTCGCCACCTGCCGCCGCCGCTGCACGGACCTCCATATCCTTCTTCCTCTCTGCGCTGAGCTCCGGTCGTGGGTAAGGGAGAAACAGAGAGGAAATGAGGGGGAAGGGGAACGAGGAAGGGGAGACGGGCTGCGGCGTCGGGCTCCTTTCGCGCATGGAGCTCGGGTCCGGGTATGGACCCTGACCCGATCCGACCTGCAAACATCGCACGTTACATTCCATGAGGCCTTTGCATAAAGAGAGTACTGTGTACTTTTTGTGATATAACCAGTTACATGCAGCTTTCCTGGTTGGTTTAATGTAAACATGCAATGAGGTACTTTTATTGTCAATATCTGCTACCTAACGGGGCAAAAAATTAGTGGCTTGTATTAGATATGATCAATTAGCACATATACTCTAAAAGAGTAGCTGAATCCTTGAAACAGCTGCCTCATCCATGTGTCAAATTTAATGTTGTCTTATGATGTCATGCAGGGTCCTGTGAATCTTGTCCGAGATGCAACCTGTTGGCAATGTGAGCATGAATGGAGGCAAGATCTTGCTGTTGTTACAAAATGGCTGTCAGGTACGCCTCAGGTAAGACATCAATGAGTACTTGTTTTTGAAACTCATAGATGCCCTAGTAAATCTGTGGAGCTAAAATAGTAAGAACTTACAAGCTTTCACAATGATTTATCTGCTTCTGCTGTAGTTTATAAGTTACCTATGCTAGTTTTTTTTTTTTTTGGTGTTTTTTCTTTTCTGTAGATGTTTGCTGGAACACAATCCAAGGTTTGATGTTATTTAATGTCTTTTTTTATTGAAATTGACCTTTTGAAACATTCTTAACTTCTTGTTTAAACACATTCAATAAAGTTAATTTCATTATGTGGTTCTTCACCACGTAGTCAGTTAAGATTCCATATTTTTGTTAAATGAAGGAGAAAATTTTCAATAACATGCTTCTGATTGTGTTTATGCCATTTATCAAATCAAATTAATATGATTTAAGAACATTTCTTTTAGTAATATATCGTACTACGTGTTTCCAATTCATCATTTCTTTTAAGAGGTATATAGCTGATGGATTTTTCAGGTGTGCAAATGTTGGGTGTATTTTAAGCAATATCGAAAGCTTAGTTTTTGATTATTGCTGAAACCATAAGCTTGCTTTCAAACTTGCTTTTCACATTTCTTTTTATTCCTTGCTTCATTTTTTTGTGGTTTTCTTGGGATGTTCACGACATTAAATTTTTCATTTTCGGGCTCACGTGTTTAATGTGGTTATTTCTTTTTTCCATTTTGGCAACATAAAGCTTCTTGCGTGCAAAATATGCTTGATACTTGCCCTGTCATTCAGTTAGCTGTCATGGTCATCTTCAATTTTCATTCACACCTAATCATTTTCAAAGCTTTTAACCCAGTCTAAATATTTTTAGTTGCAACTTTATATGTTAATTTTGTTATTGAGGATATCATTTTCTCATATGGACAGTACCACTGGCTTCCATCTAACTCCACATCTAACTCAAAACCAATATTCGAGGAGAAGTATCTTTCCTTTCAGCCCCAGACATCAGGTTTGTAGGTTATCTAAGTTGTGCTTATTGTTGTGTGTCCTATATGATGTTATATGTGCTTTTCACTGCATAATGGTTCTTTTCTGAGCAGTATGGGTGCTTCAAATTTTTGGATATGAAATACTCCAAAGATGTTTATTCTGTAGGTTTGATCTCATAACGAAAATCACCCATGTCATCGTGTGTTGATTGAAATCAGTCAGAGTTTACAACTATGTATAAAGTATAAACTGACTTACAGAAGTGATGTGGCTATGTCTGCCTATTGAACACAACTCAATCAAATTTGGCTTATTATGTTTTGATTTTATGTGTCATTTTGTTTAACTTATTGCATTTATTGTTGTTAAATTGTTTGGTGGCATCCAATAGACCTTATCGTAGTAGTCTTATGGTATCTAGACGTAGTTGATTTAAATGCCTGATGATAATAAAAGAGGATGTCTATTCTTGATAATGATGAGTTTTGTCATTGGGCACCTCTTCATACAGGGATCAGGTTTTTGTCATGGAATAATCCTGTCCAGATCCTGTCTACCTCTCTCAAATGTGTATCTTTTTAACTTGTAAAATGTATTATTCTGCTTGGGTATTTTTGTCCATTACATCATAAAAGAATGTCAACACGGAATTATGGTTCACATCTCTCTGATTAGAGGTGCAGCCTATTAATGCCCCATCACTTACTCTCGTGATACTCAAATACTCTAATAATCTTCGTTGCCTTGGATTCAAACCCTGCAAATTTGTATGTTTATGTGTGTTACAGCCGGCAGCCTTAGAGAGAGAAACGTAACTTCATTCACTAACCCTAATCTCCATAATAAAGAGATTAGGGTTGAAGAGAGATTTAGAAAGTACATCAACAGAAAATAGAAGAATGTTTAAAGAGACCTCCTAACTATTAAATATTGCAAAGAACCACCTAAAAACATAAACTCTTCTAATTCAACACTCTCCCTCAAGCTGGAGCATACATATTAATCATGCTCAGCTTGTCACAACATCTACAATAGTCACCAATAGAAAGAGCTTTAGTGAAGACATCTGCAGCTTGATCTTCTGATGATACATGAATGGTGGTTATGGTTCCTCCTTGAACGAGATTCCGAATGTAATGGTAGTCCACTTCAATATGTTTAGTTCTCTCATGGAAAACTGGATTATTCGCAATGTATGTGGCTGCTCGATTATCACAATACATCTTCATGGGAAGTGGAATCGACACACTTAGGCTAGATAGCATAGATTTAGCCCAAGTCATTTCAGCGGCAGTTTGAGCCATAGCTCTGTATTCAGATTCTGCACTAGATCTTGACACCACACCTTGCTTTTTGCTTCTCCAGGATATAAGGTTGCCTCCCACAAATACACAGAATCCTGTGGTAGATTTCCTGTCTTTGACTGAGCCAAGCATAGTCAACATCACTATAAGCTTCCACTTCCAGGGTCTTGCTTTTTGTGAACAAAAGTCCTTTGCCAGGAGATGATTTCAGATATTTGACCACCATTAAAGCAGCATCCCAATGAACTTTCTTGGGTCTTTCCATAAATTGACTTACTTTCCCCACTGCAAAGCTAATGTCTGGTCTGGTCACAGTAACATAGAGGAGCTTTCCAATAAGAGACCTGTATGATCGAGAATCAACTAATTCTGATTGGTCATCATGAAGATGTATGCGTGGATTCATAGGTAGATTGGCCGGTTTAGCTCCTAGCATCCCGGTGTCTTGCAATAAATCCAGAACATACTTTCGTTGAGAGAGAACTACACCTTCCCTGTTGCGAGCCACTTCTATTCCCAAGAAATATCGTAGTTGACCAAGATCTTTCGTCACAAAGTGTTTTCGAAGGAACAACTTTGTATCAGAAATTTCTTGATCGGAGTCACCTGTCAGGATAATATCATCAACATAAACCACTAGAACGGTCATACCCTTGGAATTCTTCTTGATAAACAGAGAATGATAAAGAGGGGATCTCGCAAAACCACACTTTGAGACTACCTCAGAGAACTTGTGAAACCACGCACGAGGACTCTTCTTGAGTCCATAAATAGCTTTCTTCAGTTTGCACACTTTTCCATACTCCCCCTGTCGTTCAAACCCTGATGGTTGTTGCATATAGACAGTCTCATCAAGATCACCGTACAAAAAAACATTTTTGACATCAAGTTGATACATGTGCCAATCATGGTGTACAGCCACAGAGATGATAAGACGAATGGTCCCGAACCGAGCAACAGGAGAGAAAGTCTCGAAGAAATCAATCCCGTAAGTCTGCGTGTAGCCCTTAGCAACCAACCGAACTTTGTATCTTTCCATGGAACCATCATAATTACATTTCACTGTGAATACCCTCTTGGAGCCAACAATGTCACATCCAGGAGGAGGATCAACAAGTTCCCAAGTGTCTCGCTGAACTAATGCATCCATCTCTTCTTGCATAGCTTGTCTCCATTGGGTATCTAATAAGGCCTGTTGGTGACAAGTAGGAACTGCATGGGCCGCCAGAGCTTGAATAAACTGTTGCATACTTTTACCAACACCATCAGTAGAAACAAAATGAGATATAGGATGCAGAGTACATTGTCGCTTGCCTTTATGAAGAACAATAGGTAAGTCCTGGCAGAGATCAGATGGACTAGGTATACTCATTTCAGATGTACTTACCTCCTGAGAAGCGGTTGGGGAAGGATCATGAGAAGGGTCCTGTCGACGTGTGTAGACCAGCGGAGGATCACGAAACTTGGACACTACAACTGGAGAATCCCCAGAAGGAGACTCGTAAGGGAATGACTCCAAAGGAATAGGAGGAATGGGTAGTGGGTAAGATGACAATGGCATCTCAGTAGAGGTAGGTGAGGAACTATAATAAGGCTGAGACTCAAAGAATGTCACATCCACACTGATATACTCCTTTTGCGTCAAGGGGTCAAAGCATTTATAACCTTTATGATTTCTGGAGTAGCCAATAAAGATACACTTGATGGCTTGGGCACCCAATTTATCACGTGTGGGTCCAAGTATGTGAACGAAGCATGTGCAACCAAATACTTTGGGAGCTACTGGAAACAATGATCGTTGTGGGTACACAAGTTTAATGGGAACCTTGTTGTCAATGGAAGATGAGGGTAAACGGTTGGTCAAGTAACAGGCAGTGAGGATGGCATCTCCCAAAAAATATGCAGGTAGATTAGTATAAAGCATTAGGGAGCGTGCCACATTTAAAAGTTGGCGATGTTTCCGCTCAGCTACTCCATTTTGCTGGGAGGTATGGGGACAAGTAAACTGAGGAAAAATGCCATTATCAGAGTAAAATTTCATTAAGGTAGATGCCTTGAACTCAAGAGCATTATCAGTGCGAACGCTTTTAACAAGAATACCAAACTGGGTCTTTATTTCAATAATATTAATAAGGTTCTTGAGAGTACATATGACCTCAAACCTTTCTTTCAAAAGAAAAACCCAAGTGACTCGAGAATAATCATCAGCAATGACGAGGAAATAACGAAATCTAGACCTACTAGCAACTCTGCTAGGACCCCACACATCAACATGAAGAAGATCAAATAGTCCACAACTGGACAGACTAAGACTCGATGAATAACTGCTACGGGTCTGCTTGCCAAGTTGACAGGCCTCACACTGGAACGACTCTGGAACTGATAGATGAGGAAGTTTGTGATGGAGCTTGGAGACAGATGGATGACCAAGTCTGAGATGCCACTGGAAGGAAGAGGACAATGAAGAAGTCGAGACAGCTGCAATACCCACAGAATCAGACAGGAAGTAGATGCCTCCTTTCTCATAGCCTCCACCAATCGTCTTCCCAGTTTGTAAGTCCTGAAATGAACATATACAGAGTCAAATGTAACACGACAATGTAAGTCATTAATCAATTGTCCAACTGATAAAAGATTAGTGGGAAACTTAGAAGCATATAACACATTAGGAATTGTCATAGACTGAGAAATCTTAATATCTCCATAACCCATAATAGGAGACCATCTACCATCTGCAAGTCTCACATGACGTGTCTGAGGTAATGAGTGTAGCACGATAAACATAAAAGTCATACTACAAAAGTGTCTCGATGCTCCTGAATCAATAATCCAAGTAGTACCTGTATCATGTGGAGCAGTATCAACAGACATAGCACTGTTTATCATAACTGTAGAGGCCGACGGTTGAGTAGATCTGTGTGCTAAGAACTCCTCATACTCTGACTTGTTGATATTCACAGTCACAGTCTCAGGATTGAAAGAAGGTAAAGACCCCTCTATGAAGCTGCCTGGATAGATCCAATAGGAGACTGTAATGAATTCTTGCCCTGCTTAGATGCAACACCTTTTCCTAGGGGTATAGCGGAAGGACAACCAAGCTTATCCCAACATCTGTCTTCCAACTTAGGAGCATCTAACTTTACAGTAGAGCCATAAGAAAAGAGATTGCTTGTGTTCTTATGCTCATATTGTGTCTCTGTCTTGTCTTCAACGGCTATAGTGCACGACTTGACAATGTGATCTTAATCTGGTTGCACTATGATACAATCAAGAGTATAGCGTGCAACAATCAACTTGAGAAAACTTAGGCAGCAGATATATATATATTTTCTTGCACCAAAAGCAGTCCTTAAAAAAAATTTTGTGAACTTGCTGCTCAGTAAATCAGTCCACCAATCACAACAATCAATAAATGAACAGGAATATATGAACTTGCTGTTCAAAACAGTCCACCAAGCTTCTACGTATCTTTGTTGTTGCAAATCAGTCCACCAAATTATAAAACAGACATTCAATCTGATAAAAAATATACCCAATGTGCAGCTACTCCACTTGCAGCCACTTTTCCACAGACATCAAAAATTATGATAAAAATATGGTCCACGTGCATTTAATCTTCTACGAGACCAGATCTGAACTGAATCCACATGCAGCTACGCTTCCCATGAGCCGAGATCTGGATAATAATGGAGTCCATGTGCTGCTATTCATCCACGAAGCTAGATCTGACTTACAACTTTCCACTGCAACTCCCACGCAGTTGCTTACACTCCACTACATCCACATTGGGGACCTAATCACAAATACCTCTCACATGTGATTAGGTTCCCCTTTCACGTTGCTTCACTATCTTTCGATCAGCAGAGAGAAGAGAGAAAGGAAGGATAGAGGAGGAGAAGAAGTGGGAAGAGATGGGAGCGGAAGAGGAGAAGGGGTCGCCGGAAAATCACGACAGCCGCCGGCGGAAAAGGGTGGAGAACCTGGCTCTGATACCATGTTACAGCCGGCAGCCTTAGAGAGGGAAACGTAACTTCATTCACTAACCCTAATCTCCATAATAAAGAGATTAGGGTTGAAGAGAGATTTACAAAGTACATCAACAGAAAATAGAAGAATGTTTAAAGAGACCTCCTAACTATTAAATATTGCAAAGAACCACCTAGAAACATAAACTCTTCTAATTCAACAATGTGATTTGTAGTCCACAAATATTTTCAAATTTTCCTCAGTAAATATAATATCTCCATATTTTCGATGCCAAGACTGTTGCCCCTAGTTTCATATCATGAGTAGGATAGTGTTTTTAATAAGCTTTCAGCTGCCTAGAGGTAAATGCAACAACTTTCTGTGCTGCATCAACCACAACCATATCTCATTCCAAATGCATTGGTGTACAATAGAAATCTGGTATTTCCTGATGGAAGTATGAAAACAACGGTTGAGGTAAGTTTATCTTTCATAGTTTGCAAACTTTTCTCACATTCAACATCAGCATGACATCCTTGAAAAGTCTTATATAAACTTTCTATATTATCCTGCCAATCCCAAGAAACTCCAGACCTCTGTTGCATTTCTTGGCACCTTTCAGTTTGTACAACTGATACTTTAGTCGGATTCATTAATATTCCACCTTTGGAAAGGATGTGGTCAAGCAAGTTCACCTTTTCTGGCAAACACTTGCAGTTCTAGTACTTGGCATATAGCTTATGTCTTCGCAAGGTTTCCATCCCACTTCTTAGGTGATCTTTGTGTTCTTCATTGCTGTTAGATACACTAAAATGTCGTGAATAAATATGACAACAATAAGTTAAAATCATCCCAGAATACCCAATTCAATAAATCTATAAATGTTGGTGGGACATTGGTTAGCCCATATTACGTTACCTTAAATTCATAATGCTCGTATATGGTTCGGATTGCAGTCTTGGCCTCATCTTCTCTCATCAAATAGATTGTCAGTTCAGGGAAGAAGATACTTATTGCTAATAGTGAATCGATTCAACATTCAATAGTCTACAAATAATTGTATAAACCCACTTTTCTTTTCCACAAACAACATGGGTGCTCCTCACGACGACACACTAGGTCAGATGGAGCCCTTATCAATCAGTTCTTAATCATTTTTTGAATGCTTCTAATTCAGTAGGAACCAAGTGATAGGGAGCTGAACTGCTGTAGATACAAGAGCAATTCCTCTTAGCAAAACTATTTTCAACGCCATTTCTCGAGTAGGAGATAATCTAGACAATTCCTCAGGAAACACATCTGGATATTCATGGACAATTTCCTCATGTTTAAGTTTCAGTGATTGGTGTTCAATTGTCACAATGTTGACCAAGAAGGATACAGTTTGTTTCTTCATAAAATGTTGAGCATTCAGGTCAGATATTACAATTAGGATTCAGGCTACAGTCGATATGGATGAGCACCACTTAAGCTATGGGGGCATGTTCGTGCAGTCACCCCAGGAATACACCATTGTCCTCACGCTAGTCTTCAAAAGGCAAGGTGTACATTTAAGTTTTCGAATGTTTTTGTGGCATCTTCGTGTAAGGATAGAAGAGTGATAGACTCCTCTGATCCTTCAAAAGATGAGTTATCGACAGAGCGCCAGGTCGCACTGGCTATGGCCTTATACTAGAAGGGAAGGTGTACAATGCAGCAATGGAACCCTCCTGGGTGAAGGACATGAACTGGGTTCAAGTTGTGAATGTAAATTGTGATTTGGCACAACGTCTTTCAAGATGCATCCCCTTTGAGTTAGTATTGCATGCAGCAGAAAGGTTTCGTGATACGAAGGTTTCAGTCTAGAAAAATACAATGCAGAGGCTGCTGGAATTGTATATGAATTACTGCAATAGGTGCTTTGAAGGGGAGATCACACCAGAGGATAATTTTGAGTAAATTCTTAACAGAATATGGAGGCATTGTTATTCCAAGGACAGCAAGGATTTTAAGCCTCAAAATATGGAACTTGTAATTGCTGAAAGTTTATTTCTTGCTTCACTTTCAGTTGCAGTTGGATATCTTTCTTCTCTTCCTTAAATTCACTGCATATAAAGGCACTAGAATCTATCTCATCTCAGAAATGGAGGTCACAAATGAGGATGCAAGGATATTGGGCTCTTAGGTAGAAGGGAAAGGATGGATACTCTAATGCAATGCACAAAGAGGTTTTGGTTTGTTTAAAGAAAATGTCAACTTCCTCTGTGGACCCTGTGAAAGTGGAAGTGAATTTGCAAAATCTGGCATCATCACAGGTGCAACCAGCGTAACGTAAATTATATACATGAAATCAGCGAAACAGGTGAATATATATGAAGCCAGAAAACACGGCAATTCAAACCTAATTGTATACATGAAATCAGCAAAAAAGTAACATAAATATAATAACCAGATGGCATGGCATGAGATTGATTTCAAATCAGAGAGCACGGGAAACACATGAACTTGTAGGTGTAGTAGAACACGTTCACTTGTGGAGCAAGCCAAAAATCTAGGCAAAGATTTATTCAACTCTCTAACAATGACAGAAGAAACACAAAAAATAGGGGAACAAACAACAAAGGGGGTGGGGGGGAATCTAAAGAGCCCTAATAAGAGAATGAAAAAAAATACTTACCTAGCTGGCCGACGTCCGTCGCCGGTCACCGCCAGCCAGCAAAGCTCTCCACTGCATCCATTGCCGGAGATATGTTGTATGAAGGTAAGGAAGAAGGATGAAAATGGGTTTATTTAAAGTGGTTTGGATCGGTTTCGACTCAGAACATATCCAAACCATACCAAGGCATACCGCCATACCCGAATCGGCGTACCACCATACCAGTACAGGTATGTGGTCAAAACGTACCCATGTGACATAGACATCAAGGCTGCTCAAAATATCTGAGATAATTTGCTAAAGAGGATAGGAAGTTGGCATCCAGAATATGAACTCTTTTGGATACTCGGTGCTAAATGCTTGAACACCTTATCGAAAGTGGAGCATGTCAATTTTATCATTTTGAACTGTCTGTCTAACAAGGCTCCAGAAACCAAGGCACTTGTGGCTTCTGCCATAGATCTCTCATGTTCTGTGGCCAACATCTGTCCAATTCTAAAAGGCTCTGAAGAGAGCTTTGTTAAGCTCTTGATGGAAGAGCTTCGCCCTTTTGAAGACAAGCTCCTGCAGACTTTGGCCAGATCAGTCAGCCATATCTTACTTGCATTTCCTTCAATATTTCCATTCCTGGAGCGGCAGTGTTGGGAAGGAACCCGTTCACGAGCAAAGCATTCTCTTCCAGTGATTGTTGCATTAACAGTTGCATCATGTGAACCAGCTTTGCCCGATCTGTTTAAGAAACTCGTGGACTTTCTTTTTGCTAGGATGAATGCACCAACTGTTTTACAACCATTGGGCACACTTGCAAACCTTGTGTTTCAACGTTTGAAACTTGTGATGAAGAAATCACACGACATATCATTCAAACAATTTTCCAAGTGTCCAACTTAGATAGGCCTGGCCACTTAGGGACCATCATGTACCTACAATTGTAAATTGAAGGGATATGCTCGGAAGGCACTTGTCAAGAGATTTTTGCCATTAGAAGGAACTCGTTCAAGGCAAAAGCTTAGGTGACTAGTTGGTATTTTATTAATGCTTCTGCTGGTGGGAAAAATTTCAGATGGCATTAATTCAAGTGAGAACAACAAAGCTCATCTCAGGTTAGCTACAGCTGTATCTGTTCTTCGGCTGGCTAAAAAATGTCATGCTCAAGTTTCACCCTAAACTTTTCCATGTAGTGATTCAAAGGGATCGGGATCATTCAGATTTGGTTCGGCATCGTTTTATTAACAAAATAAACAAGTTCCTAAGGTCACGCTCCTTAGCCAGAAAATATGCTTGTGCTTTTGCAGTGGCTGCTTGTGTTTGCCATGACAATTTTCAGGAAAATTGTGACTTCACTGGATTTATGGAAGACTATCATCTAGAGGCTCGGAAGCGTCAAGCGTCTTTTCATGTCTCAGATGGGGTAACAATGACATACCTTCCTGAATATGTTCTTACTTGCTTAATTTATGTCCTTGCTCACGATCCCCCTTTTTCTGATACGGTTGCCAAGATAGTGCTGGTTTTGTTACAATTTGCAGCCCTCTTTTTATTCTATTGAAGGCATGGGAACTAGAATTTGACTCAGATGGGCTTTATAGTTCACACCTTGCATTTGCAGCCAATGCATTGTTTATAAGGTTCTCACCATCCTTCACCCGCCAAAAACAGGTGGTCAATGAAGCAGGGCAGGGTTACTCGCCAGGTAAAGGGAAGGGGAAGCAATCGAGAGATCTAAATCAATGCCCATGCGAAACACCCCGGTGGCAGGCCATAATCTGATGGGCAGACGGATGTGCAATCAATTTAAGGGAAACAGAGATTTTACAGTTCTATGGGGCGCTGTGCAGGAGCTTACAAAAAAATGCACCAAGTTAGGTGATTGGTTTTTCAATGCAAACACAGAGGCCTGGAATGTGTTTCTTGTCTCGCTGGAAGGCTCTTATCAATCAGCAGTCCTTTCCATTACACCTTGAGGACAAGGTGGGAGTATTGTTAGGCACCTGGTATAGGATTGGATCGGATCCCCATGGGACTGATCCAGTAGTGCTTATAAATAAGGTCGAGGGACCTTTGTTGAGGTTTTTATCACAAGTATCGAGTGTGTGGCCTTCTGTGAGGGAGAACCCTAATCTGGAATTGGGGGTGGGTGTGTGCACGTGGGGTTGGAGTTGCCTTGTAACTTGTAAGGGGTTCCCAAGTTAACGGAGGCTAACACCCTTCTTCTTCCTGTTCTTCTCCTCCTCCTTTCTCTCTCCCCTTCTTTGTCTTCTTCCCCTTCTTCTTGTCACGATGCTGTTCTTCCTTTTTTCTGTTTTTTTTCCTAATTACACTACAGCGCTCTCTCTCTCTTCCACACCCACCCCCATCTCTAATTCCTTTTCTTTTTCTTTGCTGCTGCAACAGCTGTGCCTGCTCATCCTTTTCTTCTTCTTCCTTTAGCTCATCCTTTTCTTCTTCTTCCTTCCTTCCTTCTTTCCTTTCTCCTGTGCTGCTGCCACATTAAATAATCTAAAATTTCTTAAAATACTAATTTATATCTGCAATACTATTCAGCCTAATGTTAGTCATTTTCTCTTTGTTTTAGTTTCAATGATCCCTTGTCTATATGTACACACATTTTTTAAAATTTATTAGCTGGTTCGGAACTCCAAAGTCTGATCTTCCTTATCAAAATTTTTAGGGTTTCTGTTAGTTCTTCATGCGCATGAATTGCCAATTCTATTTTATGGATTTTTGACTGAGATCATTTTGGTTCAATTTAATCGGTTCTTTCCAGCTAGGTGGCCGAATTTTCTATGTATTTGCTCTGTTTTTTCATCTGGATCCGTTCAGCTCCACTGGTCTCAGTGGCCAACTACTCAGAATGATGCACATCCAAAGTGGTTTTCTACTAGTAAAGGTTTACTAGGTGCAGGGCCCAGTGGTATCATGGCTGCAGATGCTATTGTAACTGAGGCTGGCACCTTGCATGTGGCAGGCGTGCCTATAGTAAACCCTTCAACCGTTGTTGTTTGGGAGGTCACTCCTGGTCCAGGAAGCAACTTTCAGGCAACCATAAGGGCAAATACAAACACTGGAGTTCCACCTTCTTTGAACCCTCCCTCTTGGGTAGGTTTTGCTCCATTGGCTGCATACTTATTCAGTTGGCAGGAGCATCTAGGTGCTAAACACAAGAAATTACCTGTGCAAGATATGGAACCAGATGACCCTGTGTCACTTCATTGTTTGCCAGTCTCAAACTTTTCTGCTTATGTTAGCCCAGAAGCTGCTGCTCAGTCCACTGCAACAACAACTTGGGGTTCCAGTGTTATTTCAGTTGCTTTTGATCCCACACAAGGGGAGCTGTTATTGCTGTTGTTATAGTTGAAGGTAACCTTTCTTATCATCTCTAGAAATGTTATTATATGTTGATTAATGAACTGTTGCAAAAAGCTAATTCCATGCCCTCTTATGTTCTTAACAGTGTCACACAGAACGCGTCTTTTTTCGAAAGAAAGCCCGGAAAAAACGTGATAAATTAAATTGCCGTTTAAAACTTAAAAAAAATGCGTTTTTAATGCGTTTTATTTTACTTTTTTTTTTCATTTTCTATTTTTTATTTGTTGCAACTCTACTTATCTTTTGATGTTTGTCTTAATTACTTTTTCACTTATTTTATTTTCCCCTCATTTTTAGTTTTTCTTTTATTTTTAAAAATTTACCATTTTTTTTCCCATTTTTTTCAAGCTCGTCATATTATACCCGAGAAAAACCTCACCGTTTAAAACTCCGAAACGTTATTTGTGACTACTTCTTAGATATCCGCAATAGTTTTTCAAATGGTCTGTGTAAATGATTATACTTTTATGCTAAACCTCTCGTCACTTTATTGCTTGTTTCCTTCTGATGGCACTGCCTAAACAGCACTTGTTAACCTTTTCCAGGGCAGTACATGTCACCATATGACCCTGACGAAGGTCCATCAATCACTGGGTGGAGAATACAACGTTGGGAATCTTCTTGTCAGCCAGTTGTTCTTCATCCTGTATTTGGAAACCCTTCATCCAGCTTAAGTGGGCAGTCACCTATGCAGCCCGTCTGGCTAATGAAAGTCAACAAAACCATTAAGTCATTGGCAGATGTTAAAGGCCTATGTACATCTGCTGCAGCAGAAATATTGTCTGATGTTCGTAATTTAACTGATCCTACTTTGGGAAAAACAAAGAAGCATGGTTTTGATTACTATGATGTGCCAAGTGATATTAGGATGCTTGCTGACATTGTATTTTCAAGTCATGGAGGGGAAGTTGCTGTTGCTCTTCTCCATGGTGAAGTGCACCTTTTCTCTGGGGCAAACTTTTCACCTGTTGACAGCTTCCTTGTTAATGTTGGTTTTTCTGTTGCTGCACCTGCATTCTCTTCCAGTAGCTGCTGTTTAGCATCTGTGTGGCATGACATGGATGCAGAGCACACATTATTGAAGATAATGCGTGTAATTCCTTCTTGTATTAATAGCAGCCAAGGTAAAGTAGGCTCAGAGTTCTGGGAACGTGCTATAGCTGACAGGTACTCTTGATTACAAAATATGCAGCTTCTAAGTTCTTTTACTGTCTTTTTGCAGTTTTCAATTTTCATACTTCATTGATTCTTTGCTTTGCAACAACAGAATGCTAGTTGATTGGCCCTTTTCATGTTTTTGATTTTTAAGGATTTCTTAATTCTTCGCTTTGATAATATCATATGTGCGTTTGTGGACTGTATCATGCTATGTAGCTTTTTGTGGTTGCTAACTTTTGCTTTTGCTATGACTTGATAATGGTTCATGTATCTTGACCTGCTTTCTCCATATTGAATGGCCCACATAATCATTGGAACAATGACCTGCCCGTTATATATTTTGTAGTGTACATCAAAGGTCATTTGGCAAATGGAACACTTTGTGAGTGTTCTATGAATCTGCCCTAAAGATTGGGGCAGATTCATGGACACCTAGTTCCTATGTCACATAGGTATGGGTACGAGTTCGGGCTATTTTCAAAAAACTTGCGTATGGGGGTATGGCTGTACACACACACACACACACACACACACACACATATATATATATATAGATATATGAAACAAAAAGTAGGAATTCAATAAAAAATGATAACACATTAATGATTCAAAATTTATAGATTTAAAATTTTAAAGAAGAAACTATTGAACAAAATATGAAAACACAACTCTGTATGTGTTTACTTAGTATAAATGATGTAAAAAAAACAAAAGCCTAAATATTGGCCAAGAAAGGACTCTGTCAACTTTGGCTGAATCCTGAATCAGATGGATATAGTCCTGGGTATGTTGACTGTATCTGGTACTGTTTGAACAATACCCAAGAAGTACTTGGGACCAATGTTATCCGTATCGTATAGGTCAAAGAAACCTATACGATACGTGTTCAATACACGATACGCGTGCGTATCGTACCCATATCGGCCTGTATCGTACGATATGGGCGATACACCCCCGTATCGTACGATACGGGAGAAAACATAAAATTCTTTATTTTTTAAAAGTTTAAACACTCCTTCCTCTCTCTCTTCTTGTATTTAAAGACTCCAATAGACATAGGAGGGAGAAAATTTGCATATTTTCATAAAAATTAACCGATGATTCATCGATTTGGAAGATATCATCGTTGAATCATGAAATATGATAACTGTATGTTTGAACTTATAAAATTCTGATGTAATCTAAGTCCTAAAACTCCAAGACTTAAGACTCTAAGTCCTCAAATTTTATAAAATTTTCAAGATTATAATTGTGATAGATGCTTATTATGTTAATTTGAATATTTGATTTCTTATTTTTGAATGTGTTGTTGATAGTATACACATGAATGTTCCTTATGTATGATGATCTTTTTTATATTTGAATACATTTTTTATTTTTCTTGATTTCTGATTTTTTGTTCATTGTTTTCAGATTTTGAGAATTTTTGTCTCTTTTTCTGATTTTTAAATTTTTTTTAAAATTAAAGAAATAATTTTATGATACGTTACGCTACGTTTACGATACGTTACGATACGGCGTATAGGTCGGCCCGACCGATACGCGATACGCTACGCCTTTTATAACATTGGTTCCAACTGCCAAACGACCCTAAAGTTTGAGCAAAAGCCCACAAAGCTTTGGCCAACATCATGAGCCTTGCAAGTGCTTTGTGGGCTTTGCTAATGTCGCTCCTTCGTTTTATGAGTGCTTTTTTTCATTTGCATTCACATTCGTGGAAGGCGATTGTGTTAGTTTCAATCTTATGTTTGAAGCATCATTCTGTAGTGATTCTGTAATGCATTTCTGAAACAAACTTAACACAAATTAATGCTATAGACAAGATGTCTTACAGTGAAATGTGAATTCTAAGAAGTATAATGATGCTACTTCTTTTCTTATATCTAGATGCACCTGCACACACATGCATGTGTATGACCTGACTGGAGACTGATTAAAATGCTGGTCTGACGGATCTGAATTCACCTTATAAGTCTTTGGTTTGACTTCCAAAAGGGCTATCAAGCGAGGTACTTGGTGCTAATGAGGAAGAATATATGGCCATTATTCTCTTTTGAACCTTCAATAAAAAGCCATTTTCAGGACATTCCTGCTTATGAGCGGTTACAATATTCGCAAGCCATTCACATACTCTAACAAAATTGAAGCTTAGATCTGATAATTGAGTATGATTCTGATACCAATCGTAATAACAACCCAAAACTGATTTGAATGCCTGGTTTGACGTATACCCACCTGCCTCTTGCTTCATTTTGGTAACCAACATGGTTGTCAGGAAACAATTTAGTCATGAGACTTGTGTATGTGGTCATCATTCTTTCCCAATACTTTCAATATGGGACATTGTCAATCCATCATCCCCAGATGGGATTCTACAATATTTGTTAACCATTTCCATTTGTAAGAGGTTAGAGAAGTAATATCTTCTATGTCTGTAACTAGTGGACAGTGAGAAAGGACTAGAAAAATAAGCTGTATCCTTGAAATTTGATCAACTAATTTTTTGGCAAAAATATTTAGGTTCTGTTTTCCTGGTGGATAAATTTAGTGGTTGCAAATGGTGTCATATATCCTCTAATTTAGCAGATCTTGAAGGCTTGAACAGAGGCCATTTGAAAAGAAAATCAATAAGACTATGGGGATACACTTACCTGTATTGCATAAATCAGGTTTTCAAATGTATTCTAAAGTCAACTGGGAACTTAAAGATTTCAACACTTGGAATGAATCTTTTGGCTGCTACTTTTTCCCTTTGGTTTGGTAAGTGGAGGTTGTTTAATAATAAATATGGTCACTTGGTCCTATTTTTACAGATGATGCCAACAAAAAAAAGAAAAAGAAAAAGGTACCTGTATTTTGAAGCAAATAACTAGAAGTTGAAGAATAGGCCAAGGATTGGCCTTGCTAGTTTTTTCCTTGGGCCTACTATCTGAAGCTGACCTGTAGAGGTGTTTTTGGATTGGTCTATGCTGGGCCTTAAGGTGGTGTAAGAGATCTATGATGACAGGCTCTTTAAGGGTGACAGTATGCGACCATTTTTTGATTCTGTAGGTATGGTGGTTCGGGATGCTTGGACACAAAAAGCAAAGGCTAAGACCTACCTATTGCTGATGGTTATTTTGGATCCTCATGACCACATGATTGATTTTTGCGGAGCTTGTTTTGTTGCCTCCTCCTCTTGCGACGAGCTATTGATAACATATATACTTGCCAAGAAACATGTCAAGGTGCCAGCTGTGTAATAATTGTAAATCTTAACAAAGAAAATGTCAAGAAAAATATAATATCAACTTGGCAATAATGTCAAGAACAAAACACAAGACTTCTGAATGAAAATAATGTATTATTGCTCACAAAAAGCTTCAAAAGAAGCATATTATAAAGAGGAAATAAGATGCTAATTTATAGAAGAAAGAGATAAGAGAGGAGAGAGATATAGCTGTACAAAAAGAAAAAAGTTTGCAAAAGAATAATACAAAGGAGTAAAAATGCAAAATTTTTTCATTTTTAGACTAGAAAGTAGGAACACTATAAGGAGACTAAAAGCTGGGCTTTTGGACTTTTGGACACTTAGATTTACCATATTGTGCCACTGTACTTTCCTTTGTGTTATTTCTGTTTATTGATTAAGTTTGTTGACAGGTTTTGGTGGAGCCTTTTGGTTGGTGTTGATTGGTGGGATGCAGTTGGATGTGCACAGAGTGCTACCGAGGATGGCATAGGTAAAACACTCTATTAATTATCTTGTTAGAAATATATAAGATGTTCCACATGGATTTATCTTGATAAAACAAAAATGAACTGAGAATCTCAAGCTTGAGCATTAGCCTGGCAACAAAATGCACATTTCACCTGCTATTTTTCCTTCAAATTTAGTCGTTTGAACAGTAATTTTATGTTTGTTTGAATGGATAATATAAGTCTTATTTTCAAAGCTTGTTTGAAGCATGACAGTAGGTGTCGAAGAGTTAAAAACTTAAAATCTATACATAAAGTGTATGTATACCAAGTGAATAGGCATAAAAGAATGGAACCCTCACGTTCAGAAGTAAATGAATGATTGTTTGCTGTAAAACCAAAATTAGATGCAGCAGATAGACATGATCAAGTGCTGAGTCAGAATATGGATGTATGGATTAAAAAAGGCTGAAATAATGTGGGTGCAGTCTGTCTCACGGACTGGCAAATGGAAGTGCCATCCACGATGTTTGATGATGAATGATAATAAAGTAACCTCTTAGATAGCAAATAGTATACTTTTTCATGAGAGAACTAAACACGTTTTTAAGTTGATTGCCACTATATATAAGACTTTGGTGCAAGTTGAATGTATCTCCACAAATCAATGTGCTGTTAGAAGAACAACTTGCAAATGTCTTCAGCAAGCCTCTTTTAAGTTCAATGTTTTTAAGTACCAAGCTGAATATTTATGCTCCCGCTTGAGAGGGAGTGTTAAGAAATAATATATGCTCATCATTGAGGAATCGATAGAATTTTATATTGGCTGCTCAACACTGTGTTATTATTTTACTAAATTTAGTTGACCTCATTGTAATTCTCTTTTCTTTACTAGCCCCTATTTAAGGAGCGGATTGGACCTAATGAAATTGACTTAAATCCCTCTCTCTCTCTCTCTCTCTCTCTTTCTCTCTTTTCTTCATTTCTTGTTTTCTTCTGTTGCTGCTGTTTACCCTGTCAACATTATGAATGCATGTTCTTTTGTCCACATCAAGTTGAGAGTCTTCGGAACTTCCGCTTGACTTAGCAAGGCCTTCAGAACTTAACTCCACATTTATATGGTTGAGAGAAAGGGGAAGGGGCAGATGGTGCAGGACATTATGTGGGGGGAGAAAGGCATGAGAAGAGAGAGAACGAGAGTGCATGAGAAGAGAAAAAAAGACAATGTTGAAGGAGGAGGAGGAGGTGACAGCAGAGAAGAGGGAGAACTAGCCACAGCTTAAGGGGGATGAAGGAAAAAAAAGGAAAAAGAAAGGGAGAGAGGAGGCTACAGCAGTGGCAGGAGAGGAAGGAAGAAGAACAAGAAGAAGAGGAGGAGGAGAAGGAGAAGAACGAATGGAAGAGGAGGAGTCTACATGGCAGCAGCAGCATAGTAAAAAGGAAAGAGAAGAAAAAAAAAGAGAAAAAAGAAAAAACAGACATGGCAGCAGAAGCATAGTAAAAAGGAAAGAGAAGAAAAAAAAAGAGAAAAAAAGAAAAAGCAGAGGAAAAGAGACGAGGGGGAGAAAAGAGAGTACAGTGTGAGGGAGAGGGAATGAGATTGAGAGAGGGAGAATAGCAAGCAGTCACCACAGAAAAGAAAAAAAAAACAGAAAAAGAGAGAAAGCATGTAACAAGGAGCGTTATTTGTGAGACAAGCATATTGCAACACCGTCAATTTGTTGGTGAAGCAAACGACTGGTTAGAAGATGAGAGTATCTTTTGCAGAAGGTGAACTACTTAGTCATACAAGTTTTTCCTCCTTGCAAGGATGTCTACAAAAGGTTGTACCTTATGACAAAGCAGTTGGCACTGAGGATGGTACATGATTTGAAAATGAGACCATGTTTCCTTGTGCCTACTTTTGTCTAGTTGCACGATTGTATTGTTTTGTTTTTTTGGAACCTTGTGTCGCATTATGCTTCCTTTTGTCTAGTAGTCTTTTGTTTGCTGGTGATTTAAATAGGTTCCAGGTTGATGTATGCAGTTGATTGTGCCTTAGGTTTGGCCTTGAAAGCCACCAGGCAGCCCTGATTGCTCAACTCTTTCTCACTCTTTTGCTCTATTTTATCTTTTCTCTTGTTTTCTTTGTGTTTCTGCTGTGGCCTTGCAAGCTAAGTTAATAGATACATGTTGCTATTGAGGGCCACTGGGCCAGCTACCTTGTTATGTTTGTGCAGTCCTTCTGGTTTTTCATTTCTTATTTTTTCTTTTTTTCTAATTGTTTTTCCTTTTATTTTTGAAAATTTTAACATTAGAAAATTACAATCTCTGGCACTGTTGCTTAACATTATGTATCTAATTGTGGCCCCAACTGATATAAGTTAACTTACATACTTTACATTGTGCAAAATTGGATTTAAGAGAATTGCATGAACATATCAATGTTCATATGAAAGTTTGTGCGAAACGCACATTTAACAAATACACAAACATATTTATAATGCACATAAAAGCATGCTTGGCAAAGGAAAAGACTGCAGATAAAAATATGTAACTACACTAAAATTCATAGAAAGAATACCTCACGCGTAGACTTATTGAAGTAGTTCAACATATTGTTGTACATAGAATGGATTGTGGAAGTACCCGAGGTATTTCCATGAGTCTTCGAAAGAGGATGACGGAAAAAATTTTCATCCAAACGCTAATAGGCCGCATATTAGCGAACGATGTATATCTAGGTCTATGATGCATTGCCACCAGAAATCAAGATATTGGGATTGGGCTTGTCAATCGATTCATGACCTCTTGGGCGCAGCCAAATATATTTGAACTCCCTTCACATGCTGAAGTGCATCTTGGAGCTGTCGATGATGTTCTGGTCAGAGTCCCACTCATGGTGACCTGGACAAAATTGTTCGAAGCACGGATAGAACCGGAAGCGCCCCTTGTTTCAAAGAGAGGATGATGGGTTATTCACATTTCATTTGATGGTCAACGGTGAATTGAAAGCTAAGCAGTAGTAATTCTAATGATTCCTTTGGGGGAAAAATAGAGATGTCTCCTATGTTACCTTTAATATGTGGAATGAAAGTATCGACGCAATTTCATATGTCTCTCCTAGAAGTTGGTTAGCTACCTTCCATTTTTCTCTAGGAGTCTTCTTTTTTGTGGGTCATTGTGACATGCGGGAAGGGCCTTTGCAACTGCAGGAGGTTTTGAAAAAGGAATCGATCGCGATTTCGAACCTGTTCATGACTCCTCTTAATTGAGACGGGAAATAAAATGCAATCAGAAATAATTTGTCATCGTTGTGAATCCTTTTGCATAAGAGAATGTTCCATTATCTTTGTAGGTAACACCATAATGCAATGACGTTGATCACCACATTCTTGTCTATTTATGAGTTCATTTGAACATGTGTAGTTTGGAGCTCTTTTCCGTCTTTTTTATATGTTAACTGGACACTAAGCTTTGACTCATGTCAAGTATCCTGTTGGTCATTTGTTGGCTTCATGATCTTGGCAAATAATGTCTTTTTCAAGTTCTTATTTAGGTTTGAGGTTGTAGGTTAACATAAATGACTGCAAAATTGCAAATACATTGTTTTATGTTTCTTGAACTTATGATGGTTCAGTTGGAATTTTCAGTATCATTGAACGGCGTGATTGCTATGTTGGATGCTGATTTTCATTC
Source organism: Nymphaea colorata (assembly GCF_008831285.2). Taxonomy (NCBI): domain Eukaryota; kingdom Viridiplantae; phylum Streptophyta; class Magnoliopsida; order Nymphaeales; family Nymphaeaceae; genus Nymphaea; species Nymphaea colorata. The sequence goes on from NC_045149.1 coordinate 13,264,666, forward strand.
TCTTCCTTCTGTGCTGCACAGACAACAACATGGTCCTGTATGTTCTTATCCATTTTTTTAAATTTTCTTCCTGTTATTTGAGACACTGATTTGTGCTGTGGTCATGCAGGCAAAGTTTATTTCTTTTACGGTGGGTTTTGTTTTGCCCCTGGAAGTTCATGTCAAGATTTCAATTCGATAATGTGGTTCTTGCATAAAATTTTTAATTTGAACATTCTGGTTCTATTGAAGCCACAATTAAACACATAGAGCCTATGCTGCATGGACATTGATGCGAGTGTCAGTTCTAGACACTTTATGAGTGCTGAATGCGACAACAATTTAAAACAGACATATAATAAACTCTTTGTAAGGCATTTAGATGCTGTTTTCTAAAGTTACTAATAGATTGTGGGCCTTGTGGAATGTGAGAACTAGAAAATATGAGAACTCGTGAGAACTGCTCTAAGCAATCAATCATATTGATCAAATGATGGACATTGTCTCTTATGGGCTTTTGTATTTTATTATTTCGTTAAGGCTCATGTAGTTTGAAATAGCATGAGAGTGTGAAATGGACGATGAATTGCCCCTTCTCTCTCTTCCTAAAATTGAAAAGGGTGCATATCACGGGTTCAACCCTCACCTCCAATTTCCTATGAAATTAGGGACAAGAAAAAAGCGGAGGGGACAACTATGTCATTATAACTATTATTATTGTATTCATATGAATTTTACATGCATAATTACTTATTCTAAGTCTCATCAGGCATATATTTGCTCCAAATTACCCCTATAGCTATGTGAAATTCCGTTTTTACCAATATTTCCAGATAACAACTAGAAAATTAATTTTTCTTTCGAAAATCACCAGATATTACACTTGAAAACATTCTTGGTACTCTTGATCTCATTTGAACTTACTATTCTTGCAAAGCAGATTAGTCATGGATGCAGCTATGTGAAAGAAACCCTACCTAACCCATGTTTGAATCTCTTATACAAAAGAACCTTCACATCTTTGCCGCATTCTGGGTCTGCTCCAGCTTAGTAGCACCTCCATTGTGGCTAGTTCCATCACAGTACCATTCTTTAAAATCACATGTCATCATTAAGGTTCTCTGCAATACCGTTCTTTTACATTATATAATTTCAGTTAATGAGCATGCAGAATTATGTTGTTTGATGCTCAAAATGTGGATGAGGCACTTATTTGGATCTGCATATTTAGTGGAGAACTGTTTATTTGCTCAATGATAACGTGGAATTTGGTCATTCGTATTAACATCTTCTCTTTTATAAAAGTTTATGGTACATTAATTGTTAAGTAAATTTGATTACTTTCTTTTTGTTATCACATAGAGCTTGGACAGGATAAAGTGCCGGTTACTGGAAGGTACTGTTGGGCAAGAGGTAAGAGCTTTGGTTCTAGATATGCAGGCACGCCTGCTCCTTGACATGCTGGGGAAAGGAATTGAGTCTGCACTTGTACATCCAGAGTCATTGATAACAGAGCCATGGCATGCATCAAGTGAGACCTTGTCAAGCCTTGATTCTGAAGCTATGACTGTTGAACCTGCACTAATTGCCAGCATACAGGTTTTTCTTTTCATATTAAATACCTTTTTTTGGTGCTTGAAATAATGGTGCTTCATCAATTGGATTGGATGCTGTACAGATGCAGTTTACGTGTTTAATAAGCTCCTTGGTTAGCTATTGCTTCAGGATGCATTTATAAAATCAGTGAACACATTGATAGCAATATTACAAACTTATAGTAATGACAATTTCATAAATTGGAGTTTATCACTGAGCTGCTTTTAGGAGCATATTGGACAGTGAATCTAAATTGTAAGATGTTTAGGATCTTTGTTGCAAACCATTTTTGGACTCCATCATGAATAGAACTCGACACAAGACTAGGTCCCCCTCTAATATTTCATAGGTCGCCTTACACAAGACATTTGAGTTATGGGATATCTTGGTAGAATTTTTAAGCACTGAACAAGGACGCAATGGTTCAACATTTTTTTTAAAATATTTTTCATGAAACAAATTCTTAGGTTTTGAAGTGAGTGTATAATGGAGTTAATATTATCCCTGAGCTCATGTTTCAGAACTTTTGGGCCATTTTCTCCTTACTGAGTGTCAGTCCACTTCTACTGCAGGGATCCACTGGTATGGGCTCTGATATGGTTTCCATAACACTTTCATAGACAAGTCATTGTCCTAAACGATACTTTCCTTGGTACCTGGTTCAAGCCTGCTATGATTCCTTCTTAGCATGAACATACGTATGCCAGTTTGATATCAAAGTTGACATACATCAGGATAAACAATAGTTAATTTGGTTAATTCATTACATATCAAATTTTCTTCTATGATGACTCAAAACTTTAGTTTCTTCTATCTTGAATATTCTCCTTTCCATGGAAGCATACACTTGTAACTTCCTTGTCCACACAAATATCTTTGGTTCCTTTGCTGAGAAGGGAGCTATCTACCTTTCTCATTGTGCTTTGTCATTCTCCACCTTCTTCTGCTTGTTGATGTATTTCCTCCTATTATAAAGTTGTTTTTCATTATCTACCAAAAATATTTGTTTGGTTTTAATACATTTGAATATGCCTCAGGCATACGTAGATGCAGTTCTTGATCTGGCTTCTCATTTCATTACACGCTTGCGTCGATATGCTAGCTTCTGCCGCACTTTAGGCCATGCTGTTGGTACTTCTGCTGGTACTAGTAGTACACGAGTGATGATGGCGGCTCCAAATCATGGTTCAACATCCTCCTCGACCAGTCAGAGTAAGCATGCTGCTTTTCTAGTTTATAGATTTTGCATGTTTCAAGCTGTATAAAATATAAATGATGTAATTTTCCTTTCATTCATGGAACATAATTTCTTAAGTCATGAAAATTTCCTCTGGCAGTTCATTCCTTTGCTGTGGAAAAGTAAAAAATAAAAAATTAATTTCTCCAGTTCCGAATGCATACCCTTTTGTGAAGTTGATCATGGTCAACATGCCTGCTAGAATTTGTGTTAGGGATGAGTTGGAAACTTCAATACCACTTCGTGGATCAATTATTAGAGGATATTTTGTCAATAGAGTATGGGGCTCCCAGATTCTTAGAATGTCATCCCTCTGCCTTTCAATTGTTGTCACTTCTCTTACTATTATGAAGTTCATGAATTTTTTGCTCATATGCTTTTTGGTGCCAGGAAATAACAATTTTGGTTTCTTGAAATGTTGTGCTGCATGACATAGGTGGTCAAAATGGAACAGCAAGTTCTATTGGCAATGCACATATGCAAACATGGGTACAAGGTGCTATTGCTAAAATTAACAGCACTGCTGATGGGACTGCATCAATGCCTAATCCCATGAGTGGCCCATCTCCGTTTATGCCAATCAGCATCAACACTGGGACGTTCCCTGGGACACCTGCAGTGAGGCTTATTGGAGACTGTCACTTCCTTCACAGGCTATGTCAGCTGTTACTTTTCTGTTTGTTTTTCAGGCGAAAACAGTTGCCTCGACTAATTGGGGCTGTCCAAAGAAGCACGGACAGCAATCCTATGAAATCACAATCAATATCTAATAGTAAAGGATTAGAGGAGATTAACATGTCGTCCAGACCTGCATCAGGACCAGCCAAGCTGGAAGAAAACCAATCTAATCGAGTTGTGCAGTCAATTTCCAGTGCAAAAAATTTGGATGAACTACCAACACGGCCTCCAAGATTTGGATTTGGTAATGTTGGTCAAGGTTACACATCAGAGGAGGTACGTTGACAATCTGATCTAGTGGATCAGCATTTACTTTGTTATTTTGGTTTGCAGTTGAAAATATGGTAAGATGCTCTTTTCCCTTGAACATCAACAATTTTCTTTGTGAAGTATTTCAGCTGCATGGTCCAAATAAGATAACTTTAAAAAACACACACTCCAACTTCCTAATATTGCAGAAAGACTCTATACGACAGTCAAAGATATTTAACATAATAAAATGCAGTTTTGAATCATTTCAATATTAAGATGTAAATCTAGACGAATTTGATTTCCAAGGAGAACACAACTTATATACTGCTAAGATGGGCTTAGCTGATCCTGCTATTCATTCCGATGAGTTTGATGATGATTTCAATGAAAACATTGAAGAAAATCAAGATATTAGTGTAACTTCGCTCTAAATGATGAAGTGTGAACTGTGAACTCAAAACTTAAAGATTCTATTCCTTGTTGAATTAATGATTTGCAATTTTGAATTTGTTATTTGATAATTTTGTTGTTTATAGACAATTTGGTTATATATATATACATATATATATATATAATAAAATAAAATAATAATAATAATAATAATAATAAATACCCTCACCGCACCTAAATTTTTGGGATGTGCTGCTCTGGCACACCTGCATCTGCACCTGCACGCCGCATCTTTGTGACATGGTTCTCTAGGTATACTTACGTCCAAAACATTTCCTTATTCACACTTATAGCTAATTGACTCCTTAGTACGACCCTTATCAGATCCTACAACATTTAAGAAAAAATGTCTGTCCTAAAGCTTCTCGAGGATTGAAACATTTCACCCATCTTCAATGTAGCCAATTTACATCTCTATCTTGATGCCATTGACTCTCAAATGCTGAGCAATGTCAAATATGCAGGGTGCTTTCTAACGGACATTGGGCCTATAGCCGGCACCATGAGCAGATAGTGTGATCAAGGCTAAGGATTCTATTGTAGGCTCATCTCAATAGTCGAGGCTATTGGATGTATGTACTCAAGGTGGGTCAAGGGAGAGTCATCTCATCACTATTCATATTACACCAATTCATACACTCATCTTGGTCAGAATTTGGAGTTTTCAACTTGGGGAGATCGACACAGTGTAGTTTAGCAGTATCTTGGACCCTAGTTTAGATTCGTTTAGTTTTAGATCTAGGTTTAGCTTATTTTGGTATTCTCGGATTTGGACCTTCTACTTAAAGGATCTGAGATCCAGTTCGGATCTAGGGATCAGCCTTGTTAAAAGGAACTTCATTCGTTGCTTTCTAGTACTTTTTTCGTGGGAATTAGAGTGAGGAACTCTAATCAATGCATCAGTATACATATATACTAACAATATTTTAAGCAAATAAACACATAAATTCATTGTTTATACTCATAAAAATGTGTATTAGTGAAGAAAAAGATACTAAAATATACCAAACAAATACTAAAATAGACCAAAAGCGTACAAAAATTGAAACTGCTGTGTCAAAGCCCTATACCATACTCTCACCTATGTCGGGTCACATCGACACAAGTACTTCCTTTTAGAAGTGTTCATGTTACATGGGTCTGCAAGTGAGCCTCTAGATGGCCTGCTATAATTTGCTGAACAGTTTTATTTTCTGCTAGATTGCGAACTCGTCGGTCCCTTTTTTACTAATGTAGTTTTCCTTTCACTTTAAGGGAGCTCATAAATTTCAGTTGCCTCCAAGGTTGTGGCAACTATTTCCCCTTATTTTCTTTCTTCAAATCACAGTAGGCTGATATTGTCACACCCCGAATTTTGACCCCCGAAGTTTTTTTTTTTCTTTCAAGATAACACATTGAGGTGCAATGACACAACAATCAAAATGGAGCTATATAATTCAAATAACAAGTGCAGTAAATAATTCACTTTTGTATCAAAATCAGACTTAACATTTATCAATGACACCTCTAACAAAATTGCCTCCAAAATAAAATATCGCTGTCTAAAGAAAAAAAAGACATCAATAAAACAAAACATGACATGTCGGCATGACTATACACCCAAAATATCCCTAGTAGGATGTGAGTTGAGTCATCTGATCAACCTATTGCCCCGAGCTCACCGAAACCTGAAAGGATAAACAACAAAAGGCTGAGCTTTCGTATTATGACGAAAAATCAGATGAATCTCTAACCCTCTTAAGGTAAGGGCTCAAATCTAGAGTTCAACAAACAAAGGAAACATAATGACTATATCACGATGCATTTGTGCGGTCACATAATTTGTCATGGTGGTTCCTCACATGTTCCACAATATGTAGGAGAGACTCAATAGCCACATTCAACACACTTATGAGTCACATTCACTTCATTCACATTCGATTTATTTGCATTCATTTCATTCACATACGATTAATTCACGTTCATTCAAATTAAATGACAGCTCATGTGAATGCAAAATACAGGCATGTGCAGACTATGGGCGACCTACAGTCGAGAGACAACTCCTGTGGTGGCCCGAAATAATACAGATCTGTAGACACTGCAGTGATAGAGCAATCCACCAAGAATGTGTGAATTCTAAGGGGAATTGCTTAGCCTTCCTTAGGACACCTAGGTTGGGAAGACGGGAGCCCAACGCTCCTAGCACATCACACAATGATATCCTGAGGCCTTGCACCTCCTGCGCTCCAAGCAGACGGGAGCAATGGCGAGAGTGGGATGTATCCCAAATGTGTTGCCATAACCCACTGGCCTCTAATCAATTATTCTTTCTTAATTTATCATTATTAAAACGCATTCACAATAGGATTGGCTAGCACACAAGACTAGTTCACTTCACGAGTGCAACCAGAACTCAAACCGCCTTCATAAGAAGGTCACACACTCAATCAATACTCTTGGCCAGCCATTGTCACAAAAAACGTGTACGGGTATTATACGACGAGGAAAAAGATGGGTATAATACGACAAAGTTGTATATCTCGGGAATAAAACAGGAAAAAGACGGTAAATTTTAAAAAAATAAATAAATAATCCTGATAATTATGTAAAAATAAAGTAAATAAGAAATTAAAAAAAAACATTGAAAATTCAAAAGCTATGAGCTTTAGCAAAACAGATTCAAGTTCTATTGTATGTCAATCTAAATGAAACAGATAAGCTCTCCCATTCCCGTGCAGATGAACGTCACTGCCATGCTCTTTCCCAAAAAATATCAAACAGATCTCAAATATCAGTAACCATCATCCAAACACTAAAAAACGCACTTTAGTAGCCATTTCAGCAAATAAGTCAGCAAATCACGATCCCACTACTAGAAACAGCATTTTATAAAAAAAGGAAATTCCAAAAAGAAAAAGAACAATCCTATTCCTATACTAGAAGCCTTCGTTAAAAACGTCAATCAAGTGACGATTAAAACAGCGAAACTGAAACAGAACACTGAATCGACCTCGCAGTGGCACAATATCAACTACTTCTTCGAGGGAACAGAAGCACTTCTAGAGATCGATGGATTTTTTCCAGCTTTATAAATACTAGGCATATTAGTGTTAAAGTAACAAGGATCCTGATGAAATTATTGGCAACAAGGAAAATGCAGGGGAAACTAGTCCATGTACACGAATTAAAAAAACGAACATAGAATAAAAAAAAAAAAATCCACCGAATGAGAACCTCTCACCGCTCTTCCGTCCGGCGTCCCCTCTTCAGTCGAATGCCCTCTTCAGCCGAATGAGAACGAGAAGGAGACGAATGGGAGGATCGATTTTAAGTTTTTAACCTAAGCCCTCTTTTCCTATCTAAAAATACATTTTTGCCATTAAAGGGCGCGATCAACTTTTAAAAAAACCAACCTTTTTATAAATATTACACGTTGTGCCATTTTTTAAAACTAACCTCGCGCCTTCAAAAAAATCATGAAAGACGCGTATAAAACGCTGTTTTTTTTTTTCGAAAAAACGCTGTTTTTTGTGACAGTGATTCAAATCACTATCCAACGGCAATTCCAAGAAAACTCTCATGACAATCACAACAATCAAACCATAATAATCACTTCATATGAAAACTTAGCTGAACCACGGAGAGTAATCTCGGTCTGTGATTGGCTCGTAGCTGTCCTAAGCAAATATCATGGTAATTTTGAATCCAGATATTATCTAACTATGGGTTTTTGCCTTATTGTAGGCATTTTATGTCCAAATTCTGCCTAATTTTTTCCCGTTTAATCTTTCTCATGTCATGTTGACTGTTGCATGCCTTAAATGATTGTACAACTACTCAATAACCTAATAACTTGAGTAATTTTTAAAAATCTCCTCTTTATTCATGACAGCATTGACTAATATCTCATTAAATTTTCCTTCTTTAATGTAGCTAAATTTATTATGCTTGCTCTGCAGGTAAAGGTCCTTTTCCTCATCCTGGTGGATCTTTGTAAGCGAACAGCCGGTCTTCAACATCCTTTGCCGGCGTCCCAAGTGGGGACAAGCAATATTCAGGTTTCTCTGCATTACATTGATGGAAATTATACTGTCTTACCAGAGGTTGTAGAAGCATCTCTTGGGCCTCATATGCAGGTAAAACTCACAGTAGTTGCCCATCAGTTTAGGTTCCTCAGCTTTTGAAAACCATTTCAAGCCTGCATGCTCATCTTATCTGGCTTGGAGATCGACTTGGACATGTCATGAAGTAAATGGTTTCAGATGTTTGAATGAAAACTGTATTTGGCTCATGGTAATGTTAAGCCAATAAATGTGATTTATCACACTTCACTGAAGTCTTGACATCATAAATTTATGTTTTAAGGGCTAGATATTTCCCATCTATCAGCAGCTGCTATTGTTGCCAAATCAGGCTGCATACTAGGTTTTACTATTTTCTTTGAATATGTTTAATGCACATTGTGAAAATGAGTTTCCTGAGATTTGGAGATTTTATTTTGTTTTCATTTCCTTTTATTTAGGATCAAATATATTTGCACTTCAACTTTCAACTTTTAGCTTCAGCTCTTTTCTTCCTTCACTCACTTTGTATTCTTGAAACTAGTGTTCACTTTTCCAATGAAATTTTTTAAGGTTGTTACAGAAGACGGTTGAAATTTCAATAAAAAAGTACAGAATGAAAAGCTAATCCTCTACTATAAAAGAAGTAGATACGCTGTACTAAATTATTTATATGAGCTAGCAATCTATTTTAGAAGCCATTAAAAATTATCATCAAGCTAATTGTGTACTGGCTAGATGTCACGACAAGTTGGCATTATGTTCCGAGTCATTCCCCTTTGCAACCTGAGAATTGAAGTTGCAAGCTTATCTCTTGTTTTCCAGATGCTTGTTAACTCCTTACTAGCTATTGTGTTACCCTTCCATACAGAATATGCCACGACCAAGAGGTGCAGATGCTGCTGGCTTGTTACTCCGTGAACTTGAACTCCATCCTCCTTCGGAAGAGTGGCACAAAAGGAACATGTTTGGTGGACCCTGGTCAGATTTAGATGACTCAAGTCTTCTGAATCAAGCTCTAAACATACCCAATGCCCTTGGTAATCCAATTGATATTTCTGCTTCTCATGATCATTATAATAGCTCTGGTTCACAAGGCTTGTGGCCAAGAAAGCGTAGATTATCTGAAAGAGATGCAGCATTTGGATTGAGAACGTCTGTCGGATTGGGAGGATATCTTGGTGTTATAGGCTCTCGAAGGGATGTGGTGACTGCTGTCTGGAAAACAGGTCTTGAAGGAGTTTGGTATAAGGTACCTTTTCTTCCTTCACAAAAAATGCAGTCTTCTGGTTTCTCTAATGTAGTTTTATGCATCAAATTTTTGTTTTGAAATGATGGCCTCCTTCTAGAACTTGATACCTGACTCAATCGGTGGCGATGCTAGCATCCAAACTAGGAAGAATATATGCTTACTACAAAATGAGATAGAAGCTATGCTATGTGGAACTTTGATAAGCATGAAATGTCCATGTCCAACACTTCTAGCCACTGATATTGACTTTCTTAGTAGGTCTGCCCTTTTTCTTTTAATTTTTTTGGAAAAGGATGCAATCCATTTGCCGCCTGATTATAGAACAAGAGAGGGTGCTTATGAATCTGTTTCCTGTCTTTGAACTCCTTTTTTGTAACAAGTGGGAGAAGGAAGAGGTGAAACACGCGCTCTTTTGTTTAACCTCCTCCCTCATATTTATATATTTATGTGTGTGTGTGTCTGATGTGTTTGTGTAGGTATGTATGTATGTTTTTTAATGTGATCATAAGAAAGAGTAACTACTGTGTCTTTGTGTTTACAAGGACCAAGTGTTCGTTCTTCATTCTTTGCCATATCAAGTACTCCCATGAAGTGTCCAATACTGATGCCCGTGTTAGTGTCCGTACAACATAGGGTAGAAGACAAAGTTACAAGTTGCTCCAATTCAAAATTGCAGCCAAAAAAAGGGATAATCTTGTGGATTCCTGACACAGTGGTTAGAGTTCCTCACTCTAAGCCCCACGGGAAAAGTACCATAAAGCAAGAACATATGGGAAAACACGGAAAAAGAAGGGAAATTCAATAGCACAAAAGAAGTAGGGTGTTTTCCATCAACTGTTAGCCCTAAACCAAACAAAATAGACCTTTTTAAGAGGTCTAGCCCCTAGGCCGAATTGGATCTTGGATCCAAAACTAAAAAGATCTAAACTGAAAATAATGTTGCAAAAGATGGAGAAAAGAGAGGGAACACAAGAGAAGAGAACGAGAGGGAGAGAGAGAGAGTGAGAACAAACAAAACGTACTTTCATTGCTAACCCTAATCTCTTATTTAAAGAGAGAATAGGGGTCGGCTAGTGTCTTTACACAAGAGAGACACAAAAAGATATAAATGACTCAAGAAGACTCTAACTTTTAAATAATCATAAAACTACCACACTTAAATATAAACTTCCTAATTTCAACACTCCCCCTCAAGCTGGAGCATAGATTGACAACATCTAGAGAAATCACCAATAGGAAGAGCCTTAGTAAACATATCTGCCGCCTGATTTTCAGAAGCTACATGAACTGTAGACACAACACCTCCTTGTATAAGATCCCGAATATAATGACAATCGACCTCTATGTGCTTTGTTCTCTCATGAAATACTGGATTATTTGCCATGTAAGTGGCAGCCTTGTTATCACAGTACATTCTCATAGGAAGAGGAACTTCAATACTCATATTTGTTAGCATAGACTTAACCCAAGTCATCTCAGTAGCTGTTTGAGTCATTGCTCTATATTCAGATTCTGCAGTTGATCTCGAAACTACATTCTGTTTCTTGCTTCTCCATGATATTAGGTTGCTCCCAACAAAGATACAGAAGCCTGTGGTGGATTTTCTATCATCAATAGACCCTGCATAGTCAGCATCACTGTAAGCAACAATTTCTAAAGATTTACCTTTCTTGAAAAAAAGGCCCCTGCCCGGAGATGACTTTAGATATTTCAAAACCATCAATGCAACATCCCAATGGACTTTTCTAGGTTTTTCCATAAACTGACTTAGTTTTCCAACAACAAAGCTAATATCTGGTCTAGTCACAGTGACATACAGAAGCTTGCCAATAAGAGACCTGTAAGATCGTGAATCTACTAGCTCCGATTGATCATCATGAAAATGAAGACGTAGGTGCACAATGTCCTCGGCTTGCTGAGGTAGGAGTAAGATCCACTACTAGAAGTGCATGCCTTGCATGTGCATGCTGCAATGGAACCTTTGCCAACAAGGTTCGACCGAGTATATGTTTGGCTTGAGCTCGCTGTAAATCTGGTGTTTTATTTGAATCACAATAGGACAATAAATCGGCCAATAAACCATGACAATCCCTATAAATCAAACTGACAATGTTCGATACCTTATCAAGGTTCTTCCCTCTAATAGAACTAGACTCCCTACTATGTACCAAAACAATCTTTTTACCCTTAAATTTGAAGGTATAAGTTCTTGTGGCTATTATGAATAGTTGTACGGCCATACTTCCACAGACGCCCTAATAAAATATGACTAGCGGTCACACACCAAATCTCATCCTTGTAGTCTCCATGGAAATTTTCACTAAGCCCCAATGGATGATAGGGACTTCATCTCCCTTCTTAAACCACGACATCTTATAAGGATGGGGTAGTTTCTTAGTTTGTAGGTGTAACTTATTAACAATATTTTGAGAAACCATGTTCTCACACAACCCACTGTCTACTATGACACTATAGACATGCCCTTCACAGTGACACTTTGTCCTAAAAAGACCGTTTCTTAGCCACTTATGGTTTGACGAGCACTGCGAGGTTGGTAAGATGTGACACAGATAAGAGGTTATAAATGGTGTCACCATCATATATAACAAGCTCCTCATTAGTGTTTGAGTCAGTTTCGACTCACTTTGGGCATCCTCATGTTCAGACTAACAATTTCGTCTTTAGGTTCGGCCATGTTACTTTGTTTGACAACACTGGGACATTGTGACTGGATATGATCCAGCTCTTGATTTTTTAAAACAATAGAAAAAGTGTCAAATACGAGATTTGGCCGAGTATTCAAAGTAGGGCCCTTTTCCTTATTAGAGGTCTCATGTTGAGGCTAGACCTCTGAGGTAGAGTCTTCCAACTTTGAGGAGCTTGTTCTTCGAATTGAAGAACTCGACCTAGAAGGGTGAAAATCATCAGACTTTGACTGACAAGACTCCTATTTACATTTTAGGGACTCTTCCACTTTCATGGCGTGACTACTGTCTTTATTGTAAAACAATTGAAAGCATCTTTACTAGCGGCCCACCGGGAGCCACCAGCAGGTTGTCGAAGGGTTGTGGTTGCCCGCAATGTCTGTTTCCTCCCAGCAATGACTGTCTGTAATTATGGCGGCCTGGGTGGCAGCAATGGCCATCCATGCCCCAAAAACGATTGGTGGTGGGGTTTCGGCGGACGTTCCTGACGTTGGAGAGCACTGCCAGGGAACACTATTGAAGGTGGGAAGAGGTGGTGGTGGTCGACGGCCGTTGGACGGAGGTAGCGGTGGTTGAGAGCGATGGCCTTCGGTGACTACAGTAGAGGTGAAACCAGCTATCGGGAATGAAAAAGGAGGGCGTCTACTGTACCTTGAGGATTCTCGACAAGCAGTCAATGGCCATTGGCACCGCTAGTAGATGGTTGGCCATCCAGTGGTGGTCGTGTGAAATCTCACCACCACTAAACGGCAGATAATGTTTTCGGGTGAACTATAGGCTGACGATGTTTGGGTTCTCTTAGTACGACAGGGACATTCAACTCCTCCCCTTGGCTGCTCAACGCCATTCGGTTGTTTTTCCTTGCTCTTTGATGCATCGAACCGGACATCGATGTTGTCCAATCTCTTAGTTAGCACTACTAGGGTTCGATTCTTCCGACTTAGGTTTTCTTGGCTCTATTTTTTTCATTTGAACCACCCTTTCTTTTGTGCATGTATGTTCGTTGTGTGTTTTTTCCATAGATTCGACAAAGCAATACTCAAGATCTTCAAGCTTTTTTTTCTGAATTTTTTGATCTCTTTTCTTCTGATTTTTTTCTATAGCAGGATCGTTCTTCAGGACTTCGTCGTCACAAAGATCGATGAGAAACTTGGGCTCTAATACCAATTTGAGGCTGTGATTTGCAGTTCCTCACTCTAATACCTGTGCAAAAGCACCAGAATACTAGAAAAGAAGGGAAAACACGGAAAAAGAAAGGAAATTTAATAGCAAAAGGGAATTAGGGTTTTTCCATCAACAATTCTAAACAAAACAAAAGAGGCCTTTTTAAGAAGTCTGGCCCCTAGATCCAAATTGCATCTCAGGTCTAAAACTAAAAAGATCCAAACCCAATATAATATTAATAAACAAATACGCTAAATCCAAAGCCTAAATGGATCTGAATCTATCAGTTCCCATAGGTAGATAGGAATTTTTTACCTATTCACTAACAATGTCTTATGAACATCACATTTTTTCAAAGACCAATGCAATGTTAAAAATTTATGATATTTATTGTTTTTTTATATTTTTAATATACTTCTCCCATCCTAATGTTGTCATGCAGTTTATTTTGCCTGGATTTTCTAAGAATGAGATTCAGAAAAAAAAAAGCATTTGTTTTTTCATTTTTCTGTTAAACTGAAAGTTTGACAATCTTGTGAACTATTGCAAAAATATGAAAGGATATGTTTTTCTCAAATTCTTCTTTGAGGATCACCATATGGCTTATAAAGGTGAATATGGTTTGTAACTTTTGCCGGTTAATAAGAAATTTTGTTCCCTGGGTAACGTAATGCCGTATGTTGGACCAAAACTAGGAAGAAATAACACTTTAGTTTAGGTTTGTTCCCCTGCGTCTAGAGTCTGTACAATCCTTTGCTTTTGCTGTATTTGCTTTGCTTATGTTGAGTCTTGGTGTAAGCTAGTTTGTTCACCTGTGTCAGAGTACCCTCCCAAAACGGCCCCAAGTGTAATATTGAGATTCCTTGTTTTGGATGGTCGGCATCGGGAATTCTGTAAGTGGTTTCGGCCATCCTATGTAAGTAAAGTTAAAAGCTTACTTGCTTCCCTCGTGATGTACTCATCTTCTTCAAGTGAATATATTGCGAGTTTTCTTTCCACACTCTTTGTGCAATTTGTGTTCTTTGTTTTTGAGAAAGCGTTCAAGTGATCTGCGCCCACTTGAACGAGGCGAAGGCTTGCGGCTTACTGGCGAGTGTTTGCCGCGCCGCGCGGTCCGAAGGAGTCGGCCCGTGACAACTGGTATCAGAGCCCAGACTCTGTTCAATCTGGGGAAGCGATTGGAGAGTCGGTGTAGATCGTCACGCCGACTTGCTGCTGTTGAGGAGAACGTCATGGTATCACAATACAATCTGCGATGTGCCAAAGGAAAGGAGCTGGCCCGTCCAGAGGAGGCGAGCCCGGCCCATGACCAGGGAAACCTGGAAGAGACGGTGAATAGGTTGGTCGCAGATGTGGCCACCCATGAGGAAGCCCTCGGCTTTGCTGTCGAGACCTTTGAGGGATTCAAGGAGGAGATGAAGTTGATGCGAGAACAGATGGTCGAGTCAGTGGCCATGAACCGATCGCTCTCCGACTTGGTGAAGATCCTACAGGACGAAGTTGCTGGACGTCGGGCTTCAAATCAAAGATTGCTACGCACGAACTCAGTTAGTACTAGCCAAGAGAGGACCAGTAGGGTCGACGTTCAACGTCCGGCGAAGTACAGTGGTAGCCGGGATGCGAGGGTGATCGACAACTTTCTGTTCCAAGTGGACTACTACCTGGACCTACAGAACGTCGTAGAAGAAGATCTGAAGATCAAGACCGCAGCAATGTTGTTAGAGGGGGATGCTGTGGCTTGGTGGAGGCGGAAAATGCTAGACATTGAGAATGGTGATTGCACGATTACTACCTTAGACGACTTCCGCAAACAGTTGAAGGGGTACTTTATGCCCGTCGATGTCGAAAGACATGCTTATAGGTTGGTTGCAAACCTAAAGCAAACTGGCGCCTTGAGGGATTACATCCGGGCATATCAGAAGGTCATGTTGGATGTGCCTATGATGCCAGAAAAAGATAAACTTCATTGGTTCATCATAGGGCTCCAATCTTGGGCCCAGACCGACGTGGAGAGATCGAATCCAGAGACCTTTGAGCAAGCATATGTGGCAGTCGAGCGCTTGGCAGATACCCAACGCAAAAGCTACACTGATACCTTCAAGGCTGTGAAGAAGTCCGACCACGGCGGTAAGAGAGATGACCGGCGAGACCACAACAGAAATGAATCGGTGTCCCAGAAGCTAACCGAGAGAAAAACCTTCTTTCGCAAGGACTACACTGGGCCACCAAGGGAAGTGACTTGCTGGGTCTGCGGAGGCAAGCACCAAGCGCGCGTCTGTCCGAAGAAGGTGAGAGTCGGGCAGGCCAATGCCGTAAGGACCACCGAAGACGAGACCGAGGAAGGGCAAACACGAATGGGTGCCGCTTAGACGATCAATGTTGTACAAAGCCGCACAGCGTCTAGAAGTTTGGTGAACAAGGAGCTGTTGTACCTAGATGTCACTCTGGATGGAACGTCTACTGTTGCGATGGTAGACTCCGGGGCTACACATAACTTCGTCTCGAAAGAGGAGGCGGAGCGAGTGGGATTGAAGCCTGTGTCATAGTAGAGGATCCTTAAAACGGTGAACTCTGAAGCCAGGCCCATCCTGGGAGAAGCGAAGGGTGTAACAGTTCAGATTCAAGGTTGGACGAGAGTCACTAACTTCTCCGTAGTACCTCTGGACGACTTCAAGGTGATTTTGGGGATGGAGTTTCTTCGAGGCCAGAATGCAATGATGTTGCCAAAAACCAACACATTGACGTTGATGGGTGTGGATCAATCCCACACAGTGCACTGCCACTCTATCAGAAACAAGTCTCAGCCGATGTTGTCGGCCATGCAACTGAAGAAGGGCGTGCATCATGGGGAACAAACATTCCTCGTGGCCGTACGTCTAGAAGAATATGGCCCTCAGTCGAGAGTCATTCCGCCAGGACTAGCCCTGGTCCTCAAGCAGTTCGAGGGAGTAATGCCTCCCGAGCTGCCCAAGCGCCTACCTCCCAGGCGTGAAGTTGATCACGAGATTGACTTGGTTCCCGGAGCCAAGCCACCAGCTATGGTCCCCTACAGAATGGGACCGGCCGAATTGAAGGAGCTACGAAGCCAGCTTGATGACATGCTTGAGTCAGGGATCATCCGCCCCTCTAAGGCACCATTCGGGGCTCCTGTATTGTTCCAAACGAAACACGATGGCTCTAAGCGACTCTGTGTGGATTACCGCGCCTTGAACAAGGCGACAGTGAAGAACAAGTATCCATTGCCTCTCATTGCGGACTTGTTCGATCAATTGGGCAAGGCAAGGATCTTCTCTAAGTTGGACCTTCGTTCTGGCTATTGGCAGGTTAGGATTGTGGAAGGTGATGAACCAAAGACCACTTGCGTCACCCGCTATGTAGCATATGAGTTATTAGTCATGCCATTCAGGTTGACGAATGCCCCTGCAACTTTCTCGACTCTAATGAACAAGATATTCTACCCTATGTCACCAAGGTGCGGGGGTGCGGGTGCCGGCGCGGCACATTTCAAGAAATTTAGGTGCGGCGGTGCGGTGAGAGTATTTATTATTATTATTATTAATTTATTCTAATAATAATAATATGTATATAATATATATGACAAAAAATTGTCATAAACCACAAAATTATTAAATAACAAGATCAAAATTACAATTTGCTAATCATGATATCATTATCATTTATCAATCATCAGAAAGTTCAACATTCAACAAGAAATATATCTAGTTTTGAGTTTACAAAATCACAGTTCATACAGTCATACTTCATAATTCATACATTAATACATATTACCTCTATTGTCAGAGTTGCGTTCCACTTCCACTTCCACCAATATCTTAATTTTCTTGAATGCTTTCAATGATATCATCATCATCGAACACCTCAGAAGGAATAACAGGATCACAAAAATCCATGTTAGCAGTACATAAATTGCGTTCTCCATCGAAATCAAATTCATCTGGATTTACATCCCAATATTGAGATGGTCCACAACTGCATTTTATTAAAGATAAAGTTAAACAATAAAAATATTGACCATAAAAATATTCGAAATCTAACACAACAAAAGAAATTGAGCAAAACAAAACAGCATAATAAAGAAATACCTGTATTCTTTTTCTTTTCTTGAAAGAAGACGCAAATTAGAATGCACATAAACCAAGTCCTCTACACGTTGGCTAGTGAGTTTGTTCCTTTTAATATTGTGTATATGACCATATATGCTCCAATTTCTTTCAGAACATGATGATGTAACGGGTTGTGATAGTAACCTCAAAGCAAGTTTATGAAGCACGGGCATTTTTTATCCATAAGATGCCCACCAATCAAAAGGACTTATGTCATCATCTTCTCTTGCTGCTGCTGCGCCTTCTGAACAAAATTTTCCTAAAAAAAACTTGTTATATTCACAAATTGCTTGTTTTCTGGTTTAAGAATCTGTAAAAAGTCTGTCCATACATGACATTCTTTGAGCGTTTAACTCATTATCTAGATTTGGAATGACACGTCCAGGAGCTCCTTCAATCCATTTTTTAGTGTAATATTTGGGATTTAAAGAATGTGCCATGCAACGCAAGGGAGTATTGCTTTTGTCTCATCTTTCAACTAACATTGTACTTAGGCGATCAAAGAACTCTGAATTATCAAGTACAATGTCTTTTTGTTCTTTCTTGAAAACTATATGCTGAATTTGTTCAATCATATCCTCCCACATAAGCATAGGTTCATCTTTATCAACAGCTCTCAACATGCACCAAATTGGCTTTGTGAAATCCAAAAAATATGCAATTTTATCCCACCATTTATCTTCAACAATAAGGTTTCGAATACTTTGAGCTTTAGCCTCATCTTCAACCCGATAAAAGCTCCACCCTCTACTAAACACCATCTGAATAAGTGCATCTCGCACTCTTTGAATTCTTTTCAACATGACAATTATTGAAGCAAATCGTGTCTCTGCAACCTTTAACAATCTCAAATCAGAATAACTACTAAAAAGGGACAATGCATGTTGGTGATTAACGATGAAATTTCTAATATTTCTTACATCTTTTTCAATCTCTTGAATCCATGAGAATAACTCATGTCTCTTGGGATCTACATCTTCACTTGGAGGATTGCATATGTCTTTTAGTGCTAAGTTCAAAGTGTGTGCAACACATGAAGTCCAAAAAATATGTGGAAAATCATACCTCAAACTAAGTCCAGCACTTTTGCATACAGCAGCCTTGTCTGTAATGAGCTGCACCACTTTATCAAGACCAACCTCCTTGATGGCTTCTAAAAATAATTGCTTCAAATATCTAGCATCTTTATATTCTCCAGATGCATCAACTGCCTTCAAAAATATTGGTTCATCACGTGCAATGGCAATGAAATTAATTAGTGGACGTCCTTGAATATCTGTCCACCCATCAGAAACAATTGATACCCCAGTCATGTTCCATGTAAACTGTTTTCTTTCTAAACTTTTCTCAACCTCGTTTTTTTCATATTGAAGAAGTGATGTACGCAACCTTTCTGAACAGGGAGGTATATATCCTGATAATTTGCTATTTGCAAGCATAGTACAAGCCTTCTTCCAATATGGATTTCTAGCTACATTGAAAGGAATGCAGCTAGAATAGAAAAACTTAGCAATCACTTTATCTATTTCTGCCCTTCCGCAAAAATCAAAACAAGTCTCTATAGTCTTTCTCTTCTTATCAGAACTCTTAAATTTGTCACAATAATACTTGTTTTCTTCTTGTTGTGTCTTTCATCAGCACGATCTTGCAACCTCTTGAACTCTAGAACTTTTGCTGTAGAAATTTTTTTACATCCTCGAATTTCATGACCTGGCAACTTCAACAAATGTGCCTTAATTCTTGTGTAAGATCCTACAAATGTACCTTCACAATGTTTGCATATGAAATGCACGTTTCCACCACCACTGCCTACATCTTTAGTGACCGCTTTCATTTCTTTCCATAGTGGTTGTTCTTCAGATGCATATGTTTCACCAGGTACCATAGAAGACTTCAAAACATCACTTTCATCCACATTCACACTAGATGAAGAACCTATTGCTCGAGAATCTGAAACAACTTCTTTTCCTTTCCTTCTGTTTGCCATCTTTTATGGTTTATCACTTTATATGGTGTTGACAAGCTTTTGCACTGTAAAAAATAAGAAAAGAAACCAACAGTTACCGTCTCTAGTAGAAGGTAAAGAATGTAATGTGGCATTTAAGAAAGAACTGCAACCTATTAAGGTGAACACGTATAGAAAAAATGCTACTAGTTCAACTGAATTGTAACGCAAGAGTTTACAGCGTCCTTTGTATAAAAAGAACCAAAAACTGTGAAAGCATTTATCAAATAAGGTTAGTCTAGGCATCTCTTTTTTAGTATCTTCAGTACATTGTGTTTTTATTGTGTTTCAGTTTAACTGTCTATGTTAACAAGAGTTTCCATATTATGGCTCAGTTCATAAACAAGAAACCTTTAGTCTCAGTCTTCTTGGGGATGAACTTTCTAAGATTCTCAAACAATTTCTAGTGGAAAGGTACCAGGACGGACCACCTGCTTTTGCCACATGTAAGGTGACTTACCATGTTACTTCCTGATCTTGCAGTACTAAGACCTAAAACTCAGAATGGCCTGCTCAAGTTTTCTTTTGAGCAAGAGGATAAGCAAAAAAAACTTACAGAAAAAAAGGTGAAAATTTCACTTACGGGATGGCATGTGAAGTAGATCAGTCATGGTTTAGGGGTGAGATAATTTGAACACCAAGCATAACCACTGCTGCTTGATTTGAGCTTGGTGTGATCCTAAAATATCTCAAGAATACGAGTCTTGTAAAGCTGCTTTGCAAAATCTTAAATATCATACAGAAACAAATTTTAAAGGCAAAACTAGATCAGCAGACCAGATAGGCATGCAAGCTGTTGGAGCTCAGAAGATGATAATCCACATCATGAAAATAAAAATTCTGAACTTTCTTTTCCAAAGAAAATACTAAACCTTAAATTTAATGAAACAAAGCCCACCTTTGCAGAACTAAACCGTTGATACCAGCATATAAGATGCACGTAAAGAGAGAGAACCTTGCTACAATGAAACTGAGCTTACATGTAAAATGGATTACTAAAAGAAAATTTATGCACTAGAAGGAGTGATCCACCAAATTGTTCGTCAACATGATAAATCAAACATGATGAACCAAATAAACACCAAAATGACGTGTAAATGGTTTATACAGTAGCGACAGTTGGGAAGCAAAAATGTAATTGTCTTAACAAATCAGAAACTGAATGTAAGAAATGATACATAAGCATATCGATAACAAGATTATCAATGAAGTACATGACAATGGAACATTATATGGCAACCAACCTAGATGATGTATCAACGATCGTGAGAGGCACTTTATCAAGACATTTATCTGCAGGCAACCGAGTGGGTCAAGTTCCACGCACAAGGAAATCTTTTTGTTATGCAAGGATAGGAAAGACAATGGCTGTAACAATAAACGGAGAGAAAACAAGGGCATTGAAATTTGAAAGAGGGTTGAGGAAGAAGATGAAAGGGGGAAAACAGTGGAGGGAGACATACGGCTAGAAAAAACAAACTACCTGAACTAATTTGATGCAGCCAGAAGAGACGATCGCAGCCAACACCGGTCGTCGGACAGGGAGGAAGCTAACACCAGTGGAAGGGATCACAGCAGAGAGAGAGATCAGAGAAGGCTGAAGGCGTTAGCAACTTAGCACTTAGCAAGGGGGAAAACGAAAAAGTCTGCCCACGATAGTTTTTCATTACAATTTAAAAAAAAAAGCCCTAAAAAAAGGACAGACTCGTTTTTTACCGCACCCGACTCGCGTTTGACACGAGTCGGGTGCGAGTCAATAATTGACTTTTTTAGTCAGGTGCGTCTGACCGCACCCAACTCGCCGTTGACAGTTTTGGGTGCGCACCAGGGCCGCACCCGCATCGCGTCGACGCGGGTGCGATTTCATTTTTCACGCACCTTAGTATCATAGATTCTACCCTTACCTTGACAAGTTTGTGGTGGTCTACCTTGATGACATTGTGGACTTTAGCAGCGACCTTGAGGAGCACGTCAGTCACTTGAAGACGGTGTTCCAAGTACTCAAAGAAAATGATATCTTCGTGAAGAAAGAGAAGTGTCTCTTTGGAGCGGGAGTTCAGTTTCCTCGGCCACAGTGTGGGGAATGGCCAGCTACGAATGGATCCGAAGAAAGTGAAGGCTGTTCAAGAATGGAAGCCGCCCTCGAATGTGCCTAAATTGCGGTCCTTTCTTGGGTTAGCTAACTACTATCGGCGGTTCATCACAGGGTACTCATTGATAGCGGTGCCCCTCACTGACCTACTTAAGAAGAATAGATTCTGGATTTGGACTCAGTCTGCCCAGGATGCCTTTGAAGGCCTGAAGCATGCCCTTGTACAAGAGCCCGTCCTCAGGTTGCCAGATCACTCCAAGCCCTTTGAGGTACACACAGACGCCTCGGATTTCGCCATTGGTGGGGTACTGATGCAGGACGGCCATCCGATTGCCTATGAGAGTCGGAAGTTGAAGGACCCTGAAAAGCGGTACACGGTACATGAACGGGAAATGACCGCCATTGTACATTGCTTGCGCATATGGAGGCACTACCTACTGGGGGCAGAGTTCGTCGTTAAGACGGACAATGTGGCCACGAGTTACTTCAAGACTCAGAAGAAGTTAACTCCGAAGCAGGAATTCTTGGCAGAGTTTGATTTCGCTCTGGAGTACAAGGTTGGAAAGACCAACGTGGTAGCGAATGCGTTGAGTAGAAAGGCAGAACTTGCAGCCTCTCGGGCGGGGACCTCCGAAGCTCAGTTGGAGGGTGCGCTCCTCGAGCGGGTTCGTGAAGGGATGCGGCAAGACTCAACGGCCCAACACTTGGTTGCCTTGGCTGAAGCGGGGAAGACTCGAAGATTTTGGCTACGAGATGGGTTGCTACTCACCAAGGGTGGACGTGTTTTCGTGCCGAAGTGGGGCAACCTCCGGCGGGAGTTGACAAGGGAGTGCCATGATACGCTTTGGGCTAGCCATCTAGGCCAGGAGCAGACTCTGGCCCTTCTTGAACGTGGTTATTACTGGCCCCAGATGCGCGATGATGTGGAGGCATATGTAAGGACTTGCCTCATCTGCCAGCAGGACAAAGAGACTAATCAGAAGTCTGCCGGCCTGCCTGAGCCTCTTCCTATTCCGGAACGTCCGTGGGAAAGCATCTCCATGGACTTCATTGTGAGCTTATCCCGAGTTGATGGCTACAACTCTATCTTTGTTGTTGTGGACAGGTTTTCTAAGTATGTCACGTTCATCCCAACTACAAAGGAAAGTCCAGCGGAGAAGACGGCAGAGATGTTTGTGAAGAACATTGTTAAGTACTGGGGCATGCCGAAGAGTATTGTGAGTGATCGCGATGCTCGCTTCACGGGCAAGTTTTAGCGTGAAGTGTTTCGGTTGCTAGGCTCAGACTTGCTGTTTTCCACAAACTTCCACCCTCAGACTGATGGCCAGACCGAACGCATCAATGCCTTGTTGGAACAGTACCTGCATTACTTTGTCAGCGCCAACCAGAAGAACTGGGTAAAGCTGCTTGATGTGGCCCAATTCTATTACAACTTGCAAAAGAGCGAGTCTTCAGGCCACAGCCCCTTTGAAGTAGCCACCGGGCAAAAACCGTTGATGCCTCACACTGTTGCCGCTCAAGAGAAAGGAAGACCCAACTTCGCCTACCAGTTTGTCAGAGACTGGCAAGAACAGACTAAGATAGCAAAGGCGTTCTTGCATAAGGCCGCCAAGAAAATGAAGAAATGGGCTAACAAGAATCGGAGACCTGCTGAGTTTCGAGTGGGAGACCATGTTCTTGTCAAACTTTACCCAGATTGCTCGGGCATCTTCCGTGGACGACACCGAGCGTTGATCAGAAAGTATGAAGGGCCATTTACGGTCAAAAGAATTGGGAAGCTGACATATAAGCTAGATCTGCCGCCAGACTTCAAGGTGCATTCAGTGTTTCACGTCTGCAACCTCAAGCCCTTCTATGCCGATACTGAAGACCCGGAGAGAAGCCAGCCCCGGCGAGAACCGATTTTGCAGCGAGCTCCTTCGACTCGGCGTGCTAATGACCGTTAGTTGGACCAGACCCTTCGACACAAAGTGAACTATCTTGGTGAACCGAAGCGATACTTGGTCAAGTGGGTAGATGATGATCAGCCAACATGGGAGTATGCCTTCCGCTTGAAGCGAAGCCATCCAGAAGAAGTCAGGACCTACCATCGGCGCTTGATTTGAAGGGGGGAGCATGTTCCCCTGCGTCTAGAGTCTGTACAATCCTTTGCTTTGCTGCATTTGCTTTGCTTATGTTGAGTCTTGGTGTAAGCTAGTTTGTTCACCTGTGTCGGAGTACCCTCCCAAAACGGCCCCAAGTGTAATATTGGGATTCCTTGTTTTGGATGGTCGGCATCGAGAATTCTGTAAGTGGTTTCGGCCATCATATGTAAGTAAAGTTAAAAGCTTACTTGCTTCCCTCGTGACTTCAAATGAATATATTGCGAGTTTTCTTTCCACATTCTTTGTGCAATTTGTGTTCTTTGTTTTCGAGAAAGCGTTCAAGTGATCTGCGCCCACTTGAACGAGGCGAAGACTTGCGGCTTACTGGCGAGAGTTTGCCGCGCCGCGCGGTCCGAAGGAGTCGGCCCGTGACAAGGTCCCTGTCTAGTATTTAAAAGTTGAAGCCCATACCAGAAAATTGAAGTGGGCTGGTGCTTCAATTGAATTTTCAGTCAAAATGTGACTGCATATTAGCAATAAACTGAATAGAGATCCCTGTGCAGCATTTCATATGATTGCTCCAGAAGAAGTGAAATTACAAATGTATATATTGTGCAGTTTTTCCAATTTCCCCATGTGCTGATTGGGGCGCCTATCTTTCTTCTTGAGAGGCTAAAGGGGGAGGATAGATATGACTTATGAGACTCCTGGTGTGCCTAGGAGCCTGTTCGCATTACTGAGCTTGGCGTGTCTTGCTCAAAATTTGTTAAGTCAAGGTGGCATGGGCCTAGCTCTGATGCAGCCTAGCAAGAGGATGTTTGTGTGTGTATATATATATATATATATATGAATGAATGGGAGTATATGATAAAAGACTGACATCTGCAGCCTGCACCTACCCCATGCCCTCATGTGCAGCAGCCTACTTGGCAAGTTTGTGTGGCAGATTTGGTTACATCTAGAACAGTAATGACAATTTGCCATCAATGTACGCTTCTCATTCTTGTGAGATCAACGACTTTTGTTTTGTGAGGCATTCGGTCATTGAGTCCGTGTGAAGTTATAGCTGCCATGAACTTATTGTTATGGTTGCTTCATCAGAATATACCTGACCCCATATTCCTACCTACATAAATAAGGTATTTTAAGTGAATCCCTTTCGTAGTAGTGGAATTTGAAGGAAGAGTGCAAAAGCCAATTTTACACCTCTGACCAGGAACAGGGCCTTCCAGAAGAAGAATGTTTTTTTTTTATTTGGGAAATAACTCTAAACATGATTTTTAGCCAATCTTGGTTTGGTCAGTCTGTTCATTTGAAGTATTTAATCTTTTCTTCCTTTTGGGTAGTTTTCTTGTTAACATCTAATTTATTATTGTTAGAATATCTTGTATAGGGAACCGGGTCTGGATATGGACCCGCTCCCATGGGCGCGGGTACCGAGGGTGGCTCGGTACCCTAGGCGGGCCTCCCTCTTATATTATCTCACTTATTGTGTAATTGTTGATTAAGTGAAAATAACATTTTGATATTCCCAAGGGGACTCATTTAGTTGGTTTCAAGTGGGTGTTCAATATGAAATACAAACAGGATGGCACCGTGGAGAGGTATAAGGCTCGTCTTGTTGCAAAGGGGTTCAGCCAAAAATATGGTATTGATTACCTTGAAACCTTTGCCCCTGTTGCTAAACTGAAAACTGTGAGGGTCATCTTAGCACTTGCAGTGCAAAAGAAGTGGAGCATGGATCAGCTTGATGTCAAGAATGCCTTCTTGAACGGCTATCTATAAGAAGAGGTCTACATGAGCATGCCTCCTGGATATGTTCAAAGCGGAAAATGTTGTCATCTCAAGAAAGCCTTGTATGGGTTAAAGCAGTCTCCTAGAGCATGGTTTGAAAGGCTGAGGATAGTAATGAAGACTAATGGATACAAACAGGGAAATGGTGATCACACCTTATTCATTAAGCAGAGAAATGGCCTGGTGAGTCTTCTTCTTGTGTATGTTGATGATATGATAGTCACAGGTGACGATGAAGAAGAAAAAAGGAAGATGAAGGAAAGGTTAGCTGCCGAATTTGATTTTAAAGATTTGGGTAAACTAAGGTACTTTCTGGGAATCGAGATTGTTCGGTCAGAGACAGGGCTTGTTATGAGCCAAAGAAAATACACTCTAGATCTTTTAAAGGAGACAGGCAAACTTGGATGTAGGCCATTTCTAACTCCAATGGAGTCTTGTACAAAGATAAGCATCAAAACTGGCAACATCCTTGATGAGGAAGGAAAAGGGAGGTATCAGAGGCTGGTTGGTAAGCTCATCTATCTTACTCTTACTCGCCCTGATATTACGTATGCTGTGAATGTGTTGAGTCAGTTTATGCATGTTCCTACTGATTGTCACTGGAAGAGTGCAGAAAGAGTGTTGGGGTACCTAAAGAATGACCGGGAAAGGATTACTCTATACTCAGCAAGACCAACTTAATATTGAAGGATACTCTGACGCAGATTGGGCAGGATGCACTGATACTAGGAGGTCTACCACAGGGTACTGCATCTTTCTGGGGGTAACCTGGTTGTATGGAGAAGTAAAAGGCAAGAAGTTTGCTCTAGATCCAGCGCTGAGGCTGAATACAGGGCTGTGGCTATGGGAGTTACAGAAATGCTATGGTTAAAGATTCTCCTAGCTGATATTGGAGTTGAAACGGAAGAAAAGATGAAGATGTACTGTGACAACAAGTCTGCGATTAACCTTGCAAACAATCCCGTCCTTCATGACAGAACTAAACATGTGGAGATTGATCGCCATTTCATACGGGAACGTATAGATTCCAAGGAGTTGATCCTGTCGTACATGAAGTTTGAAGATCAAATTGCCGATGTTTTGACCAAAGCCTTATGTACATCTCAATTCGAGAAAAATGTGAGCAAGCTTGGCATGTTTGACATGTATGCCAAGCTTGAGGGGGAGTGTTAGAATATCTTGTATAGGGAACCGGTTCTGGATATGGACCCGGTCCCATGGGCGCGGGTACCGAGGGTGGCTCGGTACCCTAGGCGGGCCTTCCTCTTATATTATCTCACTTATTGTGTAATTGTTGATTAAGTGAAAATAACATTCTCTCTCCTAGGGTTGCGGTCTTGCCCCTAGGTTAGAGCTTCTCCTTGGTTTTTCACCTCTTACTGAGGTTTTCCACGTATATCGTGTGTTTCTTCTCCATTATCTTCTTGCGTTCCTTGTTTCTACAATTATCATTACATATAACTGCACCTAAATTTTTAGAAATTCTGAAAAATGCATTGTGGCACTTCATCCATCCACGAAGAACTGACTTTTCGGTTTACAGGAAAGACTCAAATGCTGAATCTAAAATTTCACTTCCTCTCTTTTCCAAAGTTCTTTCCTTTTGCAAGTTTCCTACTGTTCCTCTTTTGTTTTCTGGGGTGTAAGCAAAACGAATATTGCATGATGGAAAAAACAAAACTTCATTAAACACTCTTCACCAGGTGATCAAGCACAACATAAATTTGAATTTAATAGCAAGTCAAAAATAGGAATATATATATATATATATATTAAAAGAAGCCTAATTAATGGCTTTGTTGGGCCACAGTTGGCTGTACAACTATCGATTCTTACTGGTGCATTTATACCATCCATACAGTTCTTGGCTTTTAGCCGTTACAATCAATTTCTCCAAAGGTTAATTATTGGTTGGTAATGGTTTGGCAGTTTCTTGAGAATTTCTATATGCCAAGTGTGTCTATAAACTGGGTAGATAAATTATGTTGCATTTTACCAGGCCACTGTTTTGCTCAAAATGCAAATATTTGTTTTTGTTCCCTTTATTCTTTTCTGTTATAACACTTAAACCTGTTTGTGGACCAACTATTTGCAGTGTGTGCGTTGTTTGAGGCAGACATCTGCCTTTGCTTCACCTAATTCAGCAAACTCTACGACTGTAAATGAGCGGGAAGAATGGTGGATTAGCAGGTGGGCTTATGGTTGTCCAATGTGTGGAGGCACGTGGGTTCGTGTAGTCTAAGTATCTGGTTCAAATATTTATATGCTAGCCCTTACAGTTGTTCAACGGAATTACTGCTATTTTTTTTTTATTTTGTTTATGTTGTTCCCATCTCTATAAATATTAGTTGTAACAATAGCGGTAGTATGCTAATTATTGTTACTAGTGATAGTAGCCGGCAATTATTGTTGTATTTATGATGTGAATTTTGTCATTATCAATTCTGAGATAAGATGAAAGTGTAAATTGCAAATGAGGTGCACGTAAAGACAGCTGCTTGTCCACACCCCACTTAGAAAGAGGACCTCCTTTTGATCTTGTTGGAGATTGGAGCTTGTTTTCCAGAACGAAATGTTCCTCACAGGATTCAAGTTGGTTGCCCAGCTCAAACATTTTTTCCCTGAGCTAGAGTAGCGGAAGGAATGCCTCACAGGAGTGAAGAGAAAGGAAGACCTAGCGGACAAATTTGGAAAGCGACTGTTTGTTTTACCAATGCATTTTCTATAGCTTTACTACAAAACATGTATATTTGATGAGGCATTGTAAGAATTTTTTCTTTTAAAAACCAAGTGGCAATTTGTGTATGGAACTTGAAGAAACCAAGCCGTTGTTCAGGAAAACAGCTGCTTGGGGTTAGGTCCCTACCTTTATTAATAAAAAAAAGGTGAGGGATGTGTACAAAAAACAGGAAAAAAGCTAAGCCGTTGTTGGTTCTATCCAACCTAATATATTTTCTCCAATATTGAGTGTAAATATTCTATGGCATTTGGATAGGTTCTCAGATAGAATTTATGATTGGGTGACATTTGACCGGCTTTTGGCAGGGAGGTTGATTCATTTGACCTCGAATGGGGAGAGGGAACCGTTTCTCTCTCTCTCTCTCTCTCTCTCTCTCTCTCTCAATCTATTTGAAAGAAAATTCGGGTGTTCTTTTGAATGAGGATTTAAAAATTGACCTTTATTTTTGTTGAGTGAAAAGAGTTGCCGTATGAAGTCCTCTTATGTTGTGCCTTCAAAAGCTACAACTGCGAAAAACAAAAATTTAGGACATAACTAAATATATATATAAAGGTAGAAAGCAGTACAAATACATGTTGCATTTTGAGAATATTACTACAAACAAGTTATGCATAGAATGCAGTTGGAGTTGTGATTCAATTTGATGGGCGTACGTGGTGCTGTGTATGTCTCTTCTTGTCTTGGACCAATTTGACGGTTTTGACATTCTCAATGTAACAAAAAATGTTTTAAGTTTAGCCTTCGCCCTTTTTCACTACGTCTCTTTGACCTATAAATTGGATACAATGTCTATCACCTCTTTTCATAAGACCTTGTTACTTAATTCTAAAACAAGCGACTTCTCAAAAAATGCAATGATTTGTTTGTCTATCCCTAAAATTGGTGAGGTCTAAGATAAACATAGGCAAATTAGAGGCAGCTCTTACCTGTGTAAAAGCAAAAAAGGGTGGAATGAGTACATTCTTGCTGTTAGTCTTTCATTGCTGAACTATTGAGCATGCCATTTTGCATTACCGTTGCTAATTGTTAGCAGGCTTCCTAATTTTATGTGAAATGGAAATAATCTCATCATGTGCAAAAAATCATCTTTACCAGAATTTTTCAATCTCTGAACTGCAATCCTAGAATTATCTTGTTAGCCTGTGAACAGGCTATATGTTGAGGGTTAACTTATGAAAGGCTCCTCCCACATATGCCGCACAGTTGGGAGGGTGGCCATTATTAGGGCCCTCCTAGCTGCATGTCATATGGCAAGACTATTACGCTTCCCCTTGTTAAACCGTAACAACCAAATCGGTCCTCCTTATCCCCATCCTTGCTTTGTGACCCTTCACCATGCTTCCCATCCATTCCAAAATTGTCCATCGTAGAATACCTCTGCTAGAGAATGTTATGAAAAATATGAGAGGAAGAGGAAGAAGAAGAAAGCTTTTATGTGGTTCGTTGCTTTCGTTCCTACATCCATGATAGCCACCCTCTCTCAAAGGAAGAACGATATTCATCAGGTGGATGCTCTCAATTTGTTTGTATAGAGAATTGTTTAAGCCCTCCACTTCGGATGCATGTGAGACATAATTATCACCAGATTTTCTTTCTAAAATAGACATACAATCATTATCTTTATCTCTATTTTTGTCACTTCTATCCTCACATTTGCTCTTCTTGTTTCTTGATAGACTTCTACGGTTTATCTCCATCTTAGGAAACTTCAACTTTATCTTTATCTTTGGCAACTTTATCTTTATCTTTGGCAACTTTATCATTATCATTGGCAACTTGAGCTTGACAGGGATGGTTGCTTTCCTTAGCAGTGGGCATCCGGCGACCATTAAAACCCTAGCTCGTGCTTCCAATTAAATTAAAAATATATTTAAATATAAAATAATATATAAATATAATTAATCATAATAAAATATTATATTTATATATAAAAAAATTTATAAAATAAATATTAAAAAAATTATCGAGTCCACTTGAGCCGACCAGATAAATTATCAGGCTGGTCCGGTGCCCCTTTTTTTGGGTCCAGGCCCAAGTCCGGTCACGTACGCTCCAGCGGCGCGGCGCGGCCCGTTGCCCAGCGTTGCTTAACATCCACCCTTAAGCTAAACATGGGACCAAGGTTGTGCATCAACCCGGTCCAACATTCGAAACCTAGGCCCAGGCCCAGCCCGATTAACTTTTAAATATATTTTTAATATAAAATAATATATAGATATAATTAATCGTAATAAAATATTATTATATATATAATTTAATAAAATATATATTGAAAAATGTTATCAGGGGCTTATCGGGCCCACTTGGGTCAGCCTGATATCTAGGCCCGAGCCCGAGTCAGGCGGGATACCGGGTACCCACCGGTGCCCAAGCTTACATGGTGGCACACATTCAGCTTGTGCAGAAAAAGTTCAAATGTTGCCTTAACGAGTGGCTTAGTGAGATTGTCAGCAAGAGACGATGTATGTTGAACTTGAACCCTCCTCTTGGCAATACGATCCCTTACGAATGAACATCTATATCTACATGTTTGCTTCGCTTCGTGAATGAAGGGCGGGATTGATTGAAAGGCTATCGGCACCATGCTTGTCACCCAACTGCCTTCAGCAGCGACTTCGGTGACTCCATGGCATTCTGCCTTGGTACTAGAGCATGAGACAGACTTTTGTTTTCGAGAGCTCCATGATACAAATATTAGTCCCAAGGAAGCACGCACTGACGGCTATAGATTTACGGTTTGCATGGCAGTGGGCTCAACTAACAACCCTATAAAGTTATAAGGATGCACCGTGATCCACTTAAGGCATAAGAAGAAGATAATTTGAAAATATGCCATGTTCAATTGTGCCCTTAAGATATCCACTTTCCAATGCTCCAATGATCAATAGTGCGAGCATGCACCAACTGGCAAACCCGATTGACACTAAAAGATACATATGGTCGAATTATATTTAAATGTCGCAAAGGTCCAACAACA
Organism: Nymphaea colorata; assembly: GCF_008831285.2. Taxonomy (NCBI): domain Eukaryota; kingdom Viridiplantae; phylum Streptophyta; class Magnoliopsida; order Nymphaeales; family Nymphaeaceae; genus Nymphaea; species Nymphaea colorata. The sequence goes on from NC_045149.1 coordinate 13,295,838, forward strand.
CTTAGAAAAGAGTAGGATTTTCAAATCTTGCACTATCGCCATTCTAAAGCTTGGTCATTGTAGCCATGGGACTAGAGACATGGTTGGCTTCATGCATATTGACTCCCTTAAGCAGAAAAAGAATATGTTTTTCTATGATACCATCCTTAACACAAGTCACCTTCGCACCTGGAAAAAAAAAATCACTTCACCAAGATTTTTGAAAGCAAACCTCTTTCCAAGTAAATCAATAAGACATGAAATAAATTTGTCGTATCTTCCACTAATAAGTATACGATCCACATAAATGAGAGCAATATCAGAAATTTGGTGGAAGTTGGAAACAAACAAGGAAGTATCTATCTTAGATTCAATATCAATAAAGCCAAAGTCATGCAGGTTATCTATCAATTTTTGATACCATGTTCTAGGTTCCTGTTTGAGACCATATAAAGCCTTGTGAAGTCTGTATTCATACTCACGCTTAGTCGGATCTATGAAGCTGGTCGATTGTTCCATGTACACGACTTGTTCAAGAGTGTCACTTAGAAATGCATTGTTAACATCAGCCTATTGAATTTTCCATCTTTTACTGACTAGCAAAGAGAAAACTATTCAAACTGTGACGGGCTTCACGGCAAGACAAAAAAATCTTCTGCCTTGTCTTAGTGAAAGTCCTGAGCAACCAGCTGGGTCTTGTACCTTTCCTATGAGCAATCTGCCTTTCATTTAATTTTAAATATCCAGTTATTCCTGTTTTAGAGCAACAAGCCTCCACGACTGATTCTGGATTAAGGCCATCATCTGTTTCTTCATCACCTTTCTCCATTATATATGTTGAATAGCATGTTGAAGCTCTGAAGTTCAACTTCCTCTCCCGACTTAGAAATTTGAGTGGAGAAGACCTTTGGCTTTAACATACCATCTTGGAACGTAGGATGTCGCCTAGTTGCCGGTTTGTATGGTGGTCGACTTCCTATAGATGTAGAAGGAGAGGAAAGAGTCTGCCTAGGCAGCGACGGATTTGTTGTTGGCAATAGGACTCCCCAAATCAATTAATTTCATCCTCATTATATATAGAAACCGAGTGATTTGTCTCGGCTTCACCATTGGACGCTGACGAAGATGGTGAATTAGACTCGACGTGGCCATAAATACTAACAGTTTTGGAAGCATATGGAATAATTGGAAAGTAGATGGAGACGATTTTCTGCTCTTTAACTTCCTTTTTTTGGCTTTAACAATGGAAACTTGTCCTCATTAAATGAAACACCTCTAGAAATAAAGCATTTCTGAGTATCATAACCATAACGATGACATCCATGGTGCCGGCTACTGTAACCAATAAAAAAACATCCTTGTGATTTATAGTGTAATTTATGATGGTGATAGTGTCTCAAATTTGGATAGCATGCACATCCAAAGACCTTTAAAAAATCTACTTGGGCGTCTTCTTAAACAATACTTCTAATGGACTTATTTTTAAGAACCAAGGTTGGTATACAATTTATAAGATAGGTAGAAGTAGAAACAGCATAATTCCAAAATCATGTAGGGATCCCCCATGACCTATCAAGGTAAGTCCAGTTTCAAGAATTTGCATGTGTTTTCGTTCAGACATCTCGTTTTGTTTCTGTATGTGCAGGAATAAATAATGATGCCTGATTCTACAACTTTTGAGAAAATCGTCAAGGCCACTATAATTGGCTCAATCGTCAAAATGACGGTGTTCAATTTTTTCAACCAACACATAAGGTCTTAAAAACTTCATATAAATCACAGTTGCCTTTTTGACAAGACGCACAAATATTTACATTAGAATTGAAAAATGGTAATCCATATGAATTAATTATCTTCGCTACTATTTTAAAAGAAGGGTGATTGAATCCATTGTGCCACACATCTGACCCTGAACGTTCATTGTTCAAAATTTCTTTCTTGCAAAGTTTGAAGTCAACCAATTAAAGGTCATCCCTGATGCCTCCATGAATAAGAATATGTTCACGCACTATTTGATTGTCCTAGGCAAATCTTAGCATAGAGAGAAGATTTTTAGTGACTGAAGGAACATGCACTAAATCATCCAACTTGAACTTAATCTTATGAAATGTAACAAGAGAGTTGTTCCCATTCAAGCATAATCATCTCCTTGATATTCAGATTTCACAAATAGATTCCCCAAACCCGAAGTAATATAGTGAGTGGCACCCATGTCTACGTACCAGCTTTCATGCTTCGTCCTTCACCGTCAGAGATGAACAGAGAATGGGACCGAATATTTCATTATGCACAATAAAACTGTTTATATAAACAAATCTTTTATACTTTAACTGACCAGATGTCAAAACAATGGCTTTTCAAAAAATTGGCATCTATAGACCACTAAAACAATACATTCTCAAAACCAGTGTTATCTTGCAACAATCCCATCATTGTTGCTAGAATTGAGCTAACAGTTTCTTCAAGAGGTCAACCAGCTCAAGTTGACAGGAATCGAAACATTTGATGGGCAGGGGACAACGGCTTGGCCACAGAACCAGTGCCCTTTCTAGAAGCAATGCAAACTCTTGCCTGTTCTAAGTTTGTTTATTCATTGTACGACTTTTTATCACTGTTGTAAGAGTTTCATTATACATGCTTCCTCCAATCAATGAGTAATTCATTGTCGCAATTCATTTATGCTAGAATAAAGGACTAACAATGTTTTTGCTTCATAAAACATTTCTGCATGTTTTAAAATTTGAAACCATGTTTTCTAACCAATCATCTTGATGCCTTGCATTTTTCCCAATCAGCTTTTCCATCTCAGATTGCAAAATAGAACTTGCTCACATGTTTTAGATCTCATAAGCTCCAAAACTAAAATTCATCAACATATGCATCTCGTGTTCCTTCAGCTTGACAATACATCTCATGTCCATTTTGTGGCCTGTTTAGAAGAGAACAACATTTTGGTAAGATTTAAAGACTCTTCTTTTAACTAAAATGTTTTGCATTCAGTTGCTTTTTTCTTCGTTAATGGTTTGCTTCTGAATTTGTGTAGGATATGTGTGATACACACAGTCCCTAAGATACCCAATTCCTACAAACAAAGGTACAATGCTGCAAAAAATCTTTATTAATAGAAATACCAAGAAGGCTCTCAAAGTGAATTACTTGGGATATGAAAGTCATGTCTCTTGAGGGATGAAAAGTCATGTCTCTTGAGGGATGAAAAGTCATGTCTCTTGAGAGATAAAAAGTCAATGTCTCTTGAAAGATAAAAAGTCATATCTCTTAAAAGATGAGAAGTCATGTCTCTTGGAAATTAGAGACCTCTTATGTATCTCCTTTATATAAAAGAATCTCTCTACCAAAGGAATGCAAGTTAAAAATGATAGAACAATGGACATAGGCCTATTAGTTGAACCACTTTAAAAATTCATGTCCCTTTAATTATTTCTTCATTTTGATTTCTAACATGGTATCAGAGTCGTTGATCTTTGTTAATGCAGCTGCTAGATCCTAAGGATAACATCTTCTATTGTGGCTTTTCATTCTCATGGCAAATCAAGAAGCATCATCAAATACGAGAGTCAACTTTGATACGGGTACGAATTTTCTTGCTTCTCTTCTTCAGTACCCAAGCAATTTACAACATTTTTTCACCATCAAGTTAAATGTTGAACTTATTTTGGAATCTCAATTCACCTCAATCTTGATCTCTTTTGATCTTAGGGGTATATTGATGGAAGTAAACATGCTCGGTCAATGTTTAGATATGGAACAACTGAAATTAGTCCAGAATATATTGAATGGCTGAAAAATGATCCAAATTATTCGTTTAAAAACCTTTGTAGAGGTTTGGGGTGCTCTTAAGGGCTTGAATAATGCCGTTAAATTCAAAGTTTCAAGACTTGAAAAATGGGTCTAGTTCTATGGATGTTTATATAAACAAAGCAAAAGCTATTGCTCATCAACTAGTCATTGCATCCAAACTCATTGATGAAGATGATCTTGTTCTTCAAATTTTTACAGGATTGCCAAGTGAATATCTCGCTTTTAAAGTTAGTATAGAAACTCGAAAGGATCCTGTCTCATTGAATGAACTTCATTGGCTTCTTCTCATACAAGAAACCAACTTAAAAGAAGATGATTCTCAAACTTTTGAATCTATTATGCATGCTGTAAATATTGTCTCAAAATAAATTTATAATAAACAAACCAACTATAGAGGTCGTGGTAGAAATAACTACCAATCTAGAGGAGGAGTCCGAAAAAATGAACAATACAAAGGTTATCGTCTTGTATGCCAAATATGTAGAAAAGTTTGTCATATTGCAAAGTTTTGTTGGTCACATACTAACTTGCTTAAAAAAAATAGACAACGTCGCCTCAAGCATATCATGCAGTTTCTTCTAGCACACTGAATCAAGACATTGGAGATGATAATTAGTATCCCGACTCCAGTACGACTCATCACATCACCAATGATATCAACAACTTGTCCATTCATGCCAAATACAAAGGTGGAGATGCTATAAAAATCAGAGATAGATCAGGTTTGAGAATTTTTCATATTGGTTCTTCAAAGACATCTCAAAATTTAGTTTTAAATGATCTCTTTCATGTGCCGAAAATAACAAGAAATTTGTTATCTGTACAACATTTTTGTAAGGATAATGGAGCCTATTTTGAATTTGATCCTAATATGTGCGATGTTAAGTGGCAGAGAACAGAAAAAATTCTTCATTAAGGAACTAGCAGTGATGGACACAAGATAAAATATTTTCACTCAGATTGGGGAGGAGAATTTCGAGGGTTTCAATCATAACTTGTCGATAATGAGATTGGACATAGAATATCATATCTTCATACCCCTGAACAAAAAAGCGCAGCTGAAAGGAGACACAAACATATTGTTGAAACATGTTTATCTCTAATCATGGAAGGTAATATTCCCAAAAACTTTTGGCCATATGCTTTTTGTACTGTTATTTATTTAACCAAATGCCAACCAAAATTCTTGATTTTGTTTTTCCCTTGGAAAAATTGTTCAAAGAAAAACCTGATTATGACTTCCTTAAAATCTTTGGATGTGAATGTTTTCCTTGTTTAAGAGTTTATTAGAAAAATAAATTAGATTACCGATCTAAAAGAAGTGTTTTCTTAGGTTATGCTCCTCAACATAAATGGTATTATTGTTTGAGTGTAGTAACCGGTAAAATCTATATTTCGAAACATGTCCAATTTAATGAGAGAAAAATTTCCTTTTATTGATACTCAAGAAACCATAACTCGATCTAGAAAGTCAAAACCAAGATATCATTTTAACATCTCCTCATAAATATCAGTTCTCAAACCCTATAATACCATCATCTAGTACCTTCACAACATCATGAGAACCCTTACTTCAGTCTGAAACAAATAGTGAATCTCAATCTGAAACTCTTGGAAATGAGGAGCCAATTCAATCCAATGAAAATAAACCAAATCAAGAATGAGTCCATCCTATGACTACTAGATCTTAACTGGGAACATTCAAACCTAATCCTAAATACAATAAGTTCCATACATATTTTCTAACAAACACTTTCTTCCATAAGCTCTTGTCATCACTCTTCTTGAAGACAAAGAACCCTCAAATTTCAAGGAAGCATATGAAGAAGAAAATTGGAGGAAAGCTATGGAAGAAGAATATGATGCTCTTATTCGAAACAATAACAATACGTGAAAACTTGTTCCAAAGAAAGAAGCCAAACACATTGTAGGATGTAAATGAGTTTTCATGATCAAGCGGAAAGCAGATGGATCGTTGGAAAGATACAAAGCTAAACTCGTCGCCAAGAGGTATAGTAAAAAAGAAGGAATTAACTATACTGAAACCTTCAGCCCTATTGTAAAGTCTATTATAATTCGGATAGTATTGACTATTTCTATTAGTCACAAATGGAAAATACATCAGCTGGATATTCAAAATGCATTTCTATATTAATCTATTTCAGAAGAAGTTTGTATGGTTCAACTACCCGGATTTCAAAATCATTCTTTTCCAAATCATGTATGTAAACTTGAACATGATCTATATGGTTTAAAATAGGCTCTTAGAGCATGGTTTGTTCATTTTAGTCTATTCCTCCAAAATCTTGGTTTTAAAGGGGCTCAAACAGATTCATCTCTTTTTATTTTGATAAAAAGAGAAATACTTGTATATGTTTTGGTATACATAGATGACATGATCATAACATGAAACTCACCAGAATATATTCATAAAATTATTTTTCAATTCAAAAGTGAGTTTACCATTAAATATTTGGGTGTGCTCCTTTTCTTTTTGGGCATAGAAGCAACAAGAATTGGCAATAAGTTAATATTGTTTCAAAAGAAATATATATTCGAACTTCTCAAAAGAACAAATACGCTTGGAGCTAAGGGAGTCTCAACTCTCATGGTATGCCCCCTGCTTTATCTGTTCAAACTGAATCAAATTTTTATGATCCAAGTCTTTATCGTAGTATTGTTGGGGCTCTTCAATACTCTACTATGACTCGCTCAGACATCTCTTATGTTGTCAACAAGATTTGTCAATACATGTATCATCCTACTGATGCCCACTAAAATGTTGTAAAAAGAATCCTAAGATATTTGAAACACACTATTGATTATGGTCTTGTTATTATACCTAGTTCAATTCTTAATATTAATGTTTATTGTGATGCAAATTGGGCAGGATGTCTTGATGATAGACGGTCTATAGGTAGATATGCAGTGTTTAGTGGATTCAATTTAGTTTCAAGGAGTGCTAAAAAACAGCCAGTTGTCTCTTGTTTTAACACTGAGACTGAGTATTGATGTTGAAATCATGTTGTTACAATTTTTATTAAAAGAACTTTGTGTTGTTCAATCACAACTTTCTATATTATGGTGCGACAACATTGGCGCAACCTATCTTAGCTCATCCTATGTATCAAAGCCGCAGCAAACACATAGAGATTGACGTTTATTTTGTTCGAGAAAACTGGCTAAAGGAGATTTGAAAATTCAATATATCTCTTCCAAAGATCAATATTTTAACTAAGTCACTTAGTAATAAGCAGCACCATTATCAAATAATTAACAAGCTCAATCTCATTACTGGAGCATTGAGCTTGCGGGTGGATGTTAACAGAAATACCAAGAAGGCTCTGCAAGTGAATTACTTGGGAGATGAAAAGTTATGTCTCTTGAGGGATGAAAAGTCATGCCTGTTAGGTGATGAAAAGTCATATCTTTTGGGAAATGAAAAATTATGTCTTTTGAGAGATGATAAATCATGTCTACTGAGAATTATAGACCTCTTATGTATCTCTTCTATATAAAGGAACATCTCCACCAAAAGAATGCAAATTAGAAATGATAGAACAGTGGACGTAGACCTATTGGTTGAACCACTTTAAAAATTCATGTCCCTTTAATTATTTCTTCATTTTGATTTCTAATAATATTTAGCCATCCTGATGCGGTGAAAGAAGAGCCCTGGTACTCTCTCTCTCTCTCTCTCTTGGCTATTATGATCTTGATCACAAATAGAAATTTGATATTTAGTTTGATATTCCAACTATTTTGGGCTATTTCCTTCCGCTTCCATTGAGGAGCCCAGTTGAGATATTCATGCTGTCCTTGATCTTAGAGATGCATTGGCTGGAAGTAAAGATTCAATATATATCAAGTTGGTATTATCCCAACTCTCCACCTTGCAACTGCACTGGCATAAAGTCTGCTAGTCTATAAGCTGAGTCTATAGACCTGTCTTCTATACATTTGCATAGTGAAATTCCTTCTGCTATCGAGCGTTTCTAGTATTTTAAATTTCTTAATCTGAGCAGCTACTCTCTTAATGGCAGTATCCCTGAAACCTTTTGGACCTTGGAGAAATTCAAGCACTTAGCCTAAAGCAGGAACGAACTTTCTGGCACATTATCTGCTTCTATCTAAAGTTTAGCATATTTGAAAGATTTCTCCATTGGATTACCTTCCTCAGTTGGTGAAAAGTTCTCTGTCACCAACGACGCCTTTGAGGTATTGGACGAGTGCATCATTCGACGGCTAAAAATTAGAAAGACGGGGAAGAACGCTACGCAATGCGCGCCATAAAAAAGGGAATAAAAGAAGACCGTTTGACTTTGATTTTTAAATTTTTTTTTTGCAATCTAAACTTATTAATATAATCTTAAGAATGAGTTAATTCAAAACATATACTTAGTTGATTATTTATTAGACTTTAGTGTCTTTATGATAAGAAGAAACGGACGGCTCCCATGATAGTAAAAAATCAACATTTTTCATTAAAACAACTTGAATCAAAGCACATTTTATATCAAATTAGTCTTTAGAAACATATTAAGATGTCTATTTTATTTAGTGGGTCTCGTTTTTATTTTTAACCCCTCTCTCTCTCTCTCTCTCTCTCTATATATATATATATATATATATATATATATATATATAACAAAAAGTGCATTGGTCATGGTTTTTCAAGACATTTAGCTGCTATTTTTGGTGTTTTTAGCAATGAAAATTTAAAAAACCCTTCAGCAATAGAGGTAACCGGTGAATTTTTAATATATATATATATATAGATATATCAGAATTTTGAAATTTATCAAATGACTAAATGTTTGAAAACCACGGCTAAATGTACAATAAGCCGTCATTAAAAACACTACAAACTCTTGCTAAATTGCATGACATTTTTTTAGCGATGGTTTTAAAATATTTTGTCTTTGGACATCATCCACCTTGCTGATTTCAAAATATAACCTTTGCAAACCATTGCTGCAACAAAAGTTGTGGCTAAAGACTTTCAAAGGTTGGAGTTAAATATTTATTTCGACAACATTCATTTTGCGGTTAGTTGTTTTCAAAATCATAAATCGCCACTAAAGGTCACCACAAATGATCATCACATCATAAACCATGTTTAATACCAATTTAGTAATTAACTGTTTTTTAATTAACTTAATTTTTAAATTTTAACCATTCAATAACATTTAGCATATATATCTTGAAAAATCTTCAGGTCTCTCATGCATCGGGCCATGCAGGTAAAAGAAGACTGCCCAATGAAATTCATTCGGTATTCTTGATGGGACCTTGAGCAAGCAATCTCTTTCACGGAAGCAGACTATATATATATATATATATATATATATATATATATATACCACTTTTCCCTCGCTCACTCGTTCAGACAATAAAAATTGATAGCCATTACCGCTACTAACGATGGCAATACCTCATCCTTATTGCGCAACTGGGAATAGAAATCTTAGCATTTTTTTTTTAATTTTTTAAAGTTATCCTTTTTTATATAAAATTTTAAAAGAATAGACTGACGTTGTCCAGTTCCGTATGACGATACGGCGGGATTCCTTGTCTTCCCTCCGTTGACAACTGCCCGCCTCACTAATACCATTATTTCTTTCCTGTGGGCCCCATGGAAGCACGCCTTCCCATGCAAACGCAGGGAAAACGACGACGCTTGGATTGGATCTCGAGAAGAAGGGGAAAGAAAATAATAATCTTTTTAGCTGCCATGGTCAAAGGTCGTCAGGTCATCCAAGACACACGGGACAACCTGTCGTCTCCCTTCTTGACCAAAACTTACTAACCTTTTAACCATTATCTGCTCGTCATTAGCCACTTTTTTTTTAAGTAAATCGAAGACTGTTTTTTTCAATTAATTAATTTCTCAGCCATTCCTAATTTTCCACCTTTTCCCCCATTAAGGGATGCCGCTTGACTCAACACCCAATTCAGGGGGCTGAGCCACATTTGGGCGTGTGTGGGCGGCTGCCCACACAGTCCTACAAAATTTGGTTATTCACATATTCGATCCCCTAATAAAAATTGTTTTGTTTATATGGCAGTTCTCCTTGTCATATTTATATACATCGTGTCCCTCATTGGTTTTATTATGTTTAAATCTACATTTTTTTAAAACTTTAAAATTTAATTACTCTATATACCCCTCAGACGAAAATTACTCCCAAAATTCCTAACTCCCTCATTAACACCTATTGTTTAATATTTTCTTTGGAGCTGCAACTTAGTTCACTAGTCGAAATAGTTATAAAATTAGTTCTTTGTCATGTCTCTTTAACATCAACACATATCATTTAATATATTCTTGCTTGAGGTTATCTTTGGAGACCCAACTCTGTTAACTAATTGAAATAATTATAGTTTATGTCCAATCCAATGGATGTCGATCTTCGATTCGCTAAAAGTGCTTATTACTGTCATTACTATTACTAATATTATTAATGGGGCCATCGAAACGAGAGAACAAGTTGCTGCCAACAAATAGTAGAAATGGTTCCCCCTTCACTGTGTCCAGTCAAAGAGAAGCCCGGTTGACTGGCTGCGCTTGATCTAATTATTGGATTGTGGAGTTCCCAATAACGCCCCTTAAGGAAAAAAAATACCGTGGCAGTCATGCAGCTGCTTTTCTGACCACCATGTCCTTTACTTCCAATCTGGGAGGCAATATTTAAGAATCGAGTCTTTCCTTTTTCAAAACAACTGCACCCGCACCACCCATTGTTTCCCTCGTTCTTCTGCTCCTATATTTGAAAAAGGGTCTAAACTTTTCAATGTTCTACGGATGAGTACCTGTTCATTCATAGTAAATTATATTTTATATATATATATATATATATATTGATTGGTAGAAACGATGAGAAAGAAAAACCAAACCCTTTAAATATGATATCTAAAGTTTTTGTTTTTTTTGAAATTTAACTTTTCCAATATGACTTTAAGGATAGGCTGACGGAAAGGTCTAGACAACGAGGTTAGGTTAAAAACCATAATGTTTAAATGCAAAAATTAAAGTGTTTCTTTACAATATAATCTTACAAATATGATCTCAAGTATAAGTTAATAGAAAACATATATTAAGTTAATTATTTTTTTCTTTTGAATTTAATCGCATTTTGGTAAGACATGAAATTGAACCATTCATATAACATCAAAATTTTGATCGTTGAAAAATTCTCATTAAAAAAAACAACTAAAACTAAAGCATGTTTTATATCAAATTAGTTTTTATAAGCATATCTGGATGTTTTTTATTTTTTAAAATGTCATTTTAATAAAAAATTACAAGGTCTGGTTTTTATCCCTGATCTAGTGGTATGAGATCTACAATGTCCCCATATATATGCCCATCCCAGTTGGCTTCACTCAATAGGTTAGGTTATCAAAACATTATTCAGTTGCATTTTTTTTCGTCCTTGGCCTTTTATGTTTCATTTGTATGTTCTTAAGGTCGTCGATGGCATGATATCATTTAAGATGCAATTAATAAATTGCACTTTCTTAATTAAATTACTAACCTTAGTTTATTCTAATTAATAAATTTCACCTTCTTAATTAAATTACTAACCTTAGTTTATTCTTGTTAACTTATGGGTTCCAACAGTCTTCCTAGGCCCCACTTAGCCTTTTGAATGGAGTTTAAAATGGAAAAAAAAAAAAGAGAAGCTTCTTTTTTCCTTGAATTGAGGGTGAGTTGGAATCATCTAAAGTTGCAAGGACAATACCACGGTAACTTTAAATTCAATTTTCGAGGGAAAGCTATTGTTATTGCCTTTCAAAAGTAAACATCTTCAGGACTACACACAGACAAAGCTCTTGGAACATCTTCATTACATTCCATGCAACTCGCATCACTATATATGCTAAAAACTCTTCTTCACTGCTGACCTCGTCTCACTGCTGATGGTGCTATATATGCTGCTTTGCTCAAATGAGATTATAGGGAAACTCAAAGTGGTCGTAGAGGTTGAGGATCGCTAGTGCTGTGCATCAAGCCGGTCAGACTTGGTCAGCCAATTCTTAAACCAGTGCTCGTTCATGACTAAAAATAATAGTGTACACCAAGAAGTGGATCGAGATACGTGTGTTGATGAAATCACAAATAGATCCATGTTGAAACCATGTGAAGCCTTGTAAAGGCAAAGCTAACCACCGTAGTTATCTAGAAGCTTACCACAAAATGAAGAAACTTTTCAATGTTCACCTTATTCATCGAGGGAGAGCGTTGACGATCACTAGTCTCCTCCGTAGGTGCCCAAAAGGGTAAAGCTAACTTCTCTTCCTCCTGAACCAAAAAGGCTGTAAAACCTAATTCTTGTCCTCTAGCATTGAAAGGCGAAAAGCATCAAGGGATGAACCTAAAGCTTGAAATCATGGTGTTGTTTTAATTGCATGACCTACCTCGACGCTAAGATCGATCAATGATCAATGGTGTGTGCTTCTTGCATGTCTTGTTTCAGCACCACTAGGAGTGGGCCTTGAGCCAAGCTCGGCTGGCTCTCTGACCCACCTATTATGGCCCAACTGGTATGATTGGCTCTCTACCAGGTCCATTATCTGGCCCATTTATTTTTTGAGTAGGTCTAGGCCTGAGTTTAAATGGTGTGTCCACTACCCACTCACTTAGTTTGGTTTAATTTCAGATAGATAGTTGCATGCCCATCCAAAAATTATATAGTCTACAATGTGTCTGCCAAGCTAAAATAGTGCAATCTAAACCAGAAGGCATTATTCATATTAATGCAACTTTTTGTCTTGGTAAATTATCTTGTAATGTTTCTTAAGAATATAAATGTATTAGCATATGGAGGTAAATCAAAAATGGAATCTTATTATGAAATTTATATTGACATGAGTATTTAGCATAAGAAGGTAAATCATACTCTCTAGTTGGGCTCCTTGTACCTGCCCTAGCCCTACCTGTTATCGTATCAGGCTAGGCCAAGCCTAGTAAGTAACAGCCTGTGAATCAAATTGCATACCCTAGCCTGACCAATTGCAAGCTGCACCCAACTCAATGTCTACCCTTAAACACCACCTTTGCCATTGATAGCCAAACTTTGAACTAACTTGCATGTTTGTACATGCACTTAAGTTTTTTAACATTTAAATTTTCCTTTGAGTTATAGGTTAATTGGTTTCAATGTAATGGAATTGTACTAATAGTTGTATTCAATCTTGTGGCAGTATCTGTACATTTAAGATGTTTGGCAATAAAAACAGCTTGTTACTGCTCCATGAATTTGCTAAATGATTGAGGCATGTTCGTAGAACATTATGTTACAGTGTTCTATGAACTTGCTCCAATCATTGCGGCAGATTCATGAGATAGTAACAAATTTTTACTATCGCCAAACAACATCTTAAGGATAAGTTTAGTTCCCCAAATTTTCCTTCCAATGTTAGGAAACATTATTGCGTTTGTATTTGTGGTAGTATTTATCCATTTCTTTAAGCATATCTAATGGCAGTTTCTAATCAAGTAATACATAAGTCTACTGAACCAAAATCAAATTTGCACTCACAAAAAATTTTTTACATGTGGCAACCAGTTGTCAAGTTCTCCATCTCTAGGAACAGTTCATTCCATTTTTATTTGTGATAGTATTTGTTAATGTCATTAAATGCATCCAATGGGTAGTTTTTTTATCAAACAACACATTGTCCTATTGAATTACAACTATTGAGTTGTTGTAATTAATCTAGAAACCAACCAGATTTGCAGCCACACAAATGATATTGACACATGATGGTCATTAGTCACTCATGGTTTGTCTTTGGCCAGTACTTATTGCAAGCAACTAGCATTAGGCTCCCATTTTTGTTTTACGGTCTTTTCTTTCTTTAAATATAGTGTTAAAAACATTTAAAGTCTTAAATTCAAAATTTGTATAATGATTGCATATGTCAGCAATTCTAATTATGATGTGGAACCAGAACAGACTTGGAGTGAAATTGGTTGAAATAAGGTCAGGTTTGGGTCTACTGGAAAATATGTCTGACTGAAAAGTGAAGTGTTCAAGTTAATAATATTTAACCCACTTATAGCATGAACTATCTCCTAGATGCTGGTAGAACTTATCTGAGATAAATTTTTTTCTATAATTTATTTGAGTTAAGTCGTCCCCTCAAATTTATGGACTTATTTTCAAAGTGAATTAAGATAGATGAAATATATTACTATCAATCAATGAGACAATTCTTAAGTACTTGATATGAGATATCTTTTGAAACACACAAATTCTGTTTGTGCACATGGTCATTGTTGTAAGTTTTTGTGATTATTAGTTAGTGCTAATTGTAGATGACAACGAGCATAGGATGGTGTTAGCTATTACTAACAATCATAATCTTATGTACCAAATACATTGGTTAAGTTCCAAATCATGCAAGTGGGTGTTCAATCGAGAGACACTAGGTTCAACTAATCTAATTCATGAGATATTCCATTAGCTGGTGGTTGCATTATAATAATCTTGTAAACTATTCATAATTAACCTAATTTGATCCCAAAAAAAGAAACTTTTTGAATAATACAACATTTCAATTTCAATATCAAGCTATGCAGTTGGAGCATATGTTTTTAACATCATTTTTTGCAATGTATTTGAGCAATGACATATGCAACTACCTTTAGATTTGAGAAACGTCTGCTTGGGTGAAGTCAACGGGTTCATCTAGAAAGATCAACTTTATACTCGTAGATGAACACCTTATAGTCAAATGAATTTGTTTACATGGGCATCTAAAATGCACAAATATATGTCAAACCACCTAATTTCATGTGCAATTAACAGTCATCATGTGTAAACTTAGGAAGCATTTGATTGCCAACTTTGCAAGTTATAGAGTATCGTAATTTTTTTGTTGAAGTCTAGAATGAGAAGGAACTAGTGTTGTGTTTCTGTTTACAATGTCAAAAACATCAACTGCATCATGAAAAAAGTTAAGTCCAACATAAGAAAACAAGATGTTAGTATCTACCATACTCAAATGGCCAATTATTTTGGGCATGAGGATATTCACCAAACCGAATTGGTTGTTCAAAACTTCGAAATAGCATCAATTGGGTACGGACTGTAAATGCAGTGGCTTTGAGATTCATTTGGATAAGTTCAAGTACTCCACATAAGTTTGATGGTGAAGTTTTCAACCTTGTGACAATTGGTCAGTTTAGTACATAGATCGTGTTGATCATGATTCCATAATTCAAGCCCCTTGTATTCATATATCAACATGGTACCTTGTTCGATGTCAGTTGCCAACACCAAGGCAAATTATCGTTGTATATGGGAGGAGCATCACAAGCGAAAGTAGGCTACCACCAGCCAATTTGGCCCTCTTCTATGTTTTGTTCACTTGTTAGCCTAGTATAATTTGAAATCTATGACCAAATATTTTGGAAGGATGAGTTTAATTGAGCCTACTCATATCATTACAATAAGATTGGACCTTGTGAGTGGATTGAGTTTATAGTGCCTCCTACAAGTGATTGGATCCTGTGCGTGGATTGAGTTTATAGTGGCTCCTACATGCGATTAAATCTTGTGATTAGATTGAGTTTATGTGTCTCTAACAAGTCGTGACTTGTTTAAAATGTCAAAACATGAAATGATAAATTTGTACTTCAAACTTCATGAGGGACATAGAATGTTGTCATATATGACACACCATCATATAGAATGTACATCAAGTTCATCTACAAACCCTCAAATACAATGGACAAGAGACATTGGCTTATGTCACCTAATGTCTTTCCATGGCACTAATATCAACAATGACTATCGCTGCATATGGAAGGAGCATCACAAGCACAATAGTATCATCAACTTTGACCTCCTTCTACTGATTATTGTCATGTCCATTTTTTATTCTTACCTAATTTCAAACCTAGCTTGATCAGTTGTATATAAGGCCAAATGTTTTGTAGGGATGAGCTTAATTAAGCATACTCATATCAAATGCACATCAAACTCATCTAAAACTCCTCAAATGCATCCGACAAGTTCATCTTTTTTTATTTCTCTCATGTTCATTTGTGGCTCATGTGTAATTTCAAACTTAGCTTTATAAGGTACATGTAAGATGGAATGTATTGGAGGATGAGCTTAATTATCTCAAGTTGCTTTTAGTTAGAACTTGTATGTCTGCATAGGATGGAGGCATTCAATAAGCAGCTATTAGTGATTGCCAACGACTTCATCCCTTTTCTCTATCTCAATGAAGTGGTCCACATGACACACATTAAACCATGCGAGTGCACCGTCATAATGACCAATGATTGCTCTGATTCACAATGACCCCTCATCATTTTCATAGTTTGTACATTCATGATAAAAGGGTCAATGGGATGCACATCAAACCATGCCAATGTATTGCCATAAAGATCGATCATATATGATGTTTGACTATATAAAGTCTTCTCATTTTTGTCACAATTGCATGTTCATGATAAAATTATCAACAAAATACATGTAAAACCACAAGAACATCTTGCCATAAAAATTGATGGTTAATGACCATCTACTGCCCTCTCCATACATCTTAGGCTCAAAATTGTAGATGTCTCATATTCATGCATAGTAAAGAGACTAAATAATAAAAACACCTCCACAAATGACTTGCAAAAAAAGGCATGAATTTGCTTGAAGGATGAAAATAGAATGCATTGATTTAGACCGTTTTCTATAGCTTATCAAAAAATGCCTACGTCACATTTGTTTTTTTGACCAAATGTACAAAGTTGTATAAATATGTTTTTGGGTGGAGATGTGTAAAGTATGAGTACACTAAAATTTCTTTAGGATTTGATGATGTTCTTGTGTTTGGTGTTTGATTGCAATAAGTATCACTTTGTTGCACTATATATCAATTTCTTGCTATAAAGTAGTAAGATGACAAGTGATTTTATATTATTCAGCAGCAACACTCAGTTCACATGATTATAAATTCATCACTTAATAAAGATCAATGTAAACATGAAAAAGTTAAAATTGTTCTGGTGTCGCTTGTTTCTCCAACTAGTCTCCAATAGCACTCACATGATTATTGACTTCCCAACTACATTTGTTGTCAATGCTTCATCCTACAGCCATTGCTGCCTCATGCATCTGAGACATTCACAAGTTCATGACAAAGTTAACTCTTTACCTTCATAGACAATTTTCTTCTTGATTCATGCAGATAGGCTTAGGTGAAGTGCACAGGTTCATCAAGAAAAATAGACTCTATATATTTATTGAACAATTTGGGGGATTATCTATGTATGGTAAAAATTGAACTCATGTGTTGCTGGTCAAAGAAAGTAACCACGAGGTACATACCTCAACTGATGTCACTTTCATTCTTTGCGAAGTTGTACAACATGGTTTAGTTGAGGAAGTCAACTATGTACAAAACCCAATGAGATGCATTTTTCTACAATGTTGACAACATCATCTCCATCATGCAAGTGTTATCTTATACTTGACATACAATTATACTTGACATACAAGCACATGACATTATTATGCATCAAGAAATACTATATGAAGGTGATGGAGGTCATCAAAAAGTTGTATGTTAAGGATGAAGTTTAGGTTTTTTACAAATCAAACTGTGACGTGATAGGTGGCTTGTACAACACTTGCTGAACATAGGGGCTACAAATGTAACAATGGCTAAAGGTTGTATTATTTGATGCCAAATTCTCATATACTTCATAGACTTTGAAGTTCCTCAACCACTTCCCAGTTCCCATGGCTCAGCTTCCTTTTTAGTTGGGTTAGTGTGAATACATATTCTCATTGCATTACTTATTCACCAATAACATCTTTCCACCTTGTTTTTCAATTGTCATGTATTTTGTACATATGATGAAATAGTTGCAGGTCATTAATCTAATTGGAGAGCCATCCAATTGTATGCACATATAAATAATGGATTCCAAGCAACAAGTGAAAAAAATGGATCAATGCAAACTTGTAAACTTCAATATCATAAAATAAAGCATTGATGAGATGAGATGATTAGCCAATGTTCAAGACTCTTATGCATAAATTTATGAAGCACGAGTGTATTATAAATATGACCTTTATGTACAATGAGTTTTTGAGAAAAAAATATATGATGAAATGCATGACACTTAATTTTAACTTCATGGTACATGAATTTCATAATCTTTTGATGTGAATGTCAAAAAAAAATTGGAGGAACAATTTGATGTGGGATTGGGGAATCTGCATTTGCCACTAGTAGTCAAGACTATCATCTATACACTAATCATGCATACAACTCTCATGTATGATAGTTCATAATATGTTGCCCATAATTCAACTAAGTCATTGGAGAATTTGAAACATCTATACGAGTTTGACTGTGTTTTTACAAAATCCCCTTCAACTTTTACCCTTCATAAGCATCACCTTTAAGTCTTGCAAAGGCAATGAATATTAAATGTATAGTTCTGATACAAAATAACAGCATTTCTATAGATGTTACTCGAGTAGATGAGGACAAAGGACTACAACTAATTGTCTCTTTTGTTGGCCACAACCTTGACAACCCAATATTTGCTTCAATTAAATTATACTTCAATAGAATCTCATTCAACTTCTACCACAAACAAACTAAATAAGTATTTGTTCTTCTTTGGGGGCATATGGATGTAATAACAATTTTTCTCTTTCACTAATTATGGTGGTGACATGTCAACATCTGCTCTAGTTAAACTATGTTTCAGCATTATCTCCTTCAATTCCATCACTCACATGCATCACTTATAATGGCTAATAGATTACATAATTACTTATTCTAGTGCACGTAGTTAGAGAGTTCCTATCTAATAAATTTTACATTGCATCTATATTTGACAAAAGATGTTGTCTGATAGTAGCTTGTTACCTATTGAACTGATAGAAGTTGCTTCAAGAGGAGGCAAGAAGAAGAGATCTCAATGCATCAACAAGGATCACCATTTACAATAGTAATTGCTTAAATAAAATGGGGAGGTGTTTGTGCATTTAATGTGGGAAATATGATCAAACCAACCAAATAAACAATATAAATGTCATAATCTTATATATCCATCAAATTTAAACATAAATGTCAAATAAATTTCAATTTTATCTGGTTTGAAACTATACAATGTACAATATCGAGAATGTACAAATTTATAATGTTTTGTTGTCTGTGGAATAGTAGAATATAAAATATGTTGCTTATGGAAATAATAACATATGGAATATGTTATCTATCATCATTGTGGAATATACACTATCTTCTTGGGTTTATGATTAACTTGTACATGCTAATTTTTTGTGGAATTACCTTTTGTGGCATTTCACACTCTCACCTATAATTTTGTAAAATCATCAGCTACTCTTGAGCATTTGCTTCAATTAGTTATGTTACATTAGAATCCCTTCAAACTTTTTTGCTTCATGTGAATTATGTATAAGTTGTGTAAAGGCAATGAATATCTCACATGTTGATTCGTCTAAAATAATAGCATTTACATAGATATTGTTTGAGTTGAATGGGAAAAAGGACTATGACCTATTGTTTCTTTCATTAGTTTGTTTTTCTTTGGAAGGTATATTTTCCAAATTTCATGAGACTCTTGGAGAAAAGCATGTTGAAGTTGGGTTCCAAATCGATTGGATAGCTAGAGTGATGCAACGTATGAAGTATACCTCTTATTGAGTGCTTACAAATGGATAAGGAAGACCTTTGTAAGGGAAAAAGGAGCTAAGGTAGGGAAATTTCCTCTCCATGCACCTGCTCATTATGATCATAGAGATAATCACAAGGGGGTTCCTCTTCATGTACCTATGCATTATGGTTATAGAGATAACCACAAAGGGATTGAAGCCAAGGTGGTTGATAGGAAAATTAAGCCTCTGAGGCACTAGTCATGTGGTGTAACTATTATGTCTATGGATAATATTTTTATTGTTTAGTGAGATCTCCATTTCATTAGCTAAGAATATCAAATATTTCTTTAGGAGACGGATAACACTATCCTTAAAGTGAATAATGAGAAATTTGTATTGTTGCTTGACATGGATGAAGAGAAAATAAACCAGCTAGTTAATGTGCTATGGTGGGGCATTGAGAGACTTTCATTATCTTACCTAGGTCTTCCTTTATTGAAGAAAATCTAGTGGAAAGTTTATGTAGTGGTGTCCTTGAAAAATTTCAAAGGAAGATTTATTGTTCAAAAGCATATTTCTTCGGGCATTGAGAGACTTTCATTATCTTACTTAGGTCTTCCTTTATTAAATAAAATATAGTTGAAAGTTTATGTAGATTTATTCTTGACAAATTTCAAAGGAAGATTTACTGTTCAAAAGTATATTTCTTTCCCTTGCAAGGTGGTCATGGTTGATTATGAACAACTTGATTCCCTAGCTATATACTAGATGCAAATTTTGAGGCTTTGGTAAATCATGAATCTAATGAACAAATGCATAAACAAATATTATAAATAAAAGGGCAAATGGGAGTAATAAGTTACATTTGATGACTTGGAAGGCATTGAGTAGACCAAAGGTAGAGGTGGAATGGGCATCAAACCCTTGAAACATTGGAACATCTTCCTACTAGCCAACAAATTATGCCATATTGTGACAATGAGGGTAGCTACAAGGAAGACATTTAAGCTATTGAGAGAGGTTGTAGACTTGATAGAAACTATGATAAGGTTCTCAAAGCAAGAGAAATCTATGGGGGGTTGGTTATGAACAAATGACAAAGTTGTAAAAGCTAGATAATAAGTGAAAGCAAATGATGAAGGGAATGCATAAAGCAAATGATGAAGGGAATGCAAGCTGAAAAGGGAATATATTTGAGCTTCTTTTCATTCAAGGGGTCACTTATGAAGGAATTCCAAGTGGAACCAACCATTTTCTTCATCTCTGTAGGAAGCTCACCCCCATTAAGTCACCATAATCCATGCATTTTTTAACTCTTCTATTGCATATAGAGGTATCTCTTTTGAAACTTACAATATGAAATCTTATTCAATTTAATGCATGAAAATCCTAATAATGGTACCACGGCAAGGTTTATTAGTAAGCCTGAACATGAGCCGAGTCGAGCTGGAGCTAGCTTAGCACGAACTCCATTTGACTCATGAAACATTGAATTTGTACTTTGGCTTAAACGCAAGTCAAGCTCCACAGAATAGGTTCGATTTCAATGGTACAACTTTGAACTCAAGCTCGACTTGATAGACTCAATAAACTTGTTTCTATGACAATTTTTGAATGTTAATTCAGCTAGACTCATTGAGCTTGTTTAAACGAACTCAAAGAAGCTCATTAACTCGTTAACACATTGAATAACCTCCCTTTTTGTATAACTTATTTCTAGTTATGATGTGATATCATCCCAAAATAAAGAATAATTTGAAGTTCTTAGCTAACATAGACATGTAGATATCTAAAATGAAAATCCAAGGTACTATTATGCAATCTTCCACTAAAAATATGCATGTCACAAATGATGCCATAAAAGTATCTTTCATTGCATCTTTTAACAACAAAATCAGTTAGCTGCAATCATCCATGTAAGTTGCAAAAAAAGAAAAAATATAATCAGTATTTTCAAAAATGGCCAAAAGTCATGATATTCATTCTAATGATTGATCTTAATGTTATGTCATAAAATCAAACTCATACATTAGAATACATAGTTTTTCTATAATCCATGCTTTTAATCCTTCAATAGCCACATCAATAATGTGTTTGACCTCAAATACCCATTCATACCCAAATACCATTTTGTTGTTGGCTTGTCAATAATTTCATGGCTTGCCAATAATATCCTAAGTATTACAACTTGCTTTACCCATTTTTTCATCTACTATATCCTTTGTTGGCTTAGTGGTAGTTGTTGGCTTCCTTCTTTACTGCTCATATAAAAGTCAAGATATATTTGGTCCTTTTGTGTGCCGTATTGAATGTAGAATTTTTTACACTCTTGCAGTAATGTATATTGTAAAGAACTTTTGACCATCCATCTCTTGCTTCAGGGTTTAGATCTTCAATTATTTGAGATAACTAAAGTATTAGTTAGACCACAATATGTTCTTGAAACTGACACAAATTTATACCTTTTTTCAACAAAAAAATGTAGGAACTATTGTTCATTCATTCTACTTGTAATTCAACCTTTGCTTTTAAAAGTAAAAAATAATGTACTGGCATGTTACATTAAAATGCGTAAAGGAATAGAAAACCAAGTTTCTTTTACACTGCAAACAAGAATTTGAGTTCCATAACATGCCTTTAGCATAACATTATAGACAATGGTTTCACCTTACACGAGTCATTTCATAAAACACAAAGTTAACCAAGTTTAAGTCCCCTACATATCATGAGATGTTTATCAACATAAAATTGTGCCTAAGATTTCCATAAGAGAGAATTACCAAGAGTTTCAGCTCATGTAAACTACTAAGAATAATAAAAATAACATCAAGACAAAAACATAGCCTCTTGTGTGCCATCACTTGAATATCAATCCGTTGACTTTCTCAATTTAGATTAAGTTTCATCTTTAAAAATCCAATTTGGTATAAGTCAAATAACAAGATGTTAACAAGCATACCAAAATATTAACACCCAAAATGACTACTTAACTGATAATTCACTCTACATTTGCATATATCTAAATTTAGCAATATATTGCAAGCAAGCAGCTTTGATTTTCATATCATGATCAATCTTCTCACTATCATCCCATGCTCGAGCTGCATGGTGTTATGATCATATTTCAAAAGGAATACCCCTAATTGATCCTCTAATGAAAATTTTAATCATATTAATTGTGTCTATCCAAGAAATTCTCAATAAAAACTGAAAATATAACACAACCTACACAAGTTGTACAAGCTGCCTTAGGACCACCTGCAATTGTAATTTCAAACTTACTAACGATCAATAGAACAAGTACTAAACAAAAAAAATAGGTGCAAAAAATAGAACAATCTCTTTCCAGTTGCAAAAGGGCTGCAATATGAATAAAAGTGTCTTTAACTAACAATGCCTTAGAGGGTTGGCACAACAAGCAACGCAACAGCTGATATGTGGTTGATCTTTATTTCAAGCTCCTGGGGTAACTTCATATACTGCATTTGATTGCCTCACAATTAAAACCTAGGATTTGATGTGGATATGACATGACATGCTTTTGCTGATATGCCAAAAGATCCATTGTATAGTTCATCAAACTAAGAATTTTAAATTTAACCTAAAATCTACACTTAAGTTCCTTAGCCTACCTTTTTGCATTGAGAAAAGGTGTAATTTAAGGTTTGAGAGGGGAGGGTCTTATCTTAAATCAATGGATCTCAAATCATGAGGATTTGCAATCAGGAGCAATCATATGCCCCTAAAGGGACCAATGGCTCAAAAAATAAGTGAAACAACAATAGACCTTCATGTTGTTGCACTTGACAAATTACAACTCACTCAACAGCATGATCAAATCAACCCTTCATAGACTTTTCAAAAACCATATGTTTATAATTTTACAATACTAGATGTTCACTTGAAAAAGTGAACTCTTCAATATATACTAAAGAAGCTCATTATTCACCTTAACAACAATCTACTCATCAACTTGGTTTATTGTCAACCCATTCATAAAACTCAAACAGTCTTACAATAAGATTATACAAGTTCATTCCTATATCAATTATACAATAAATAAACAAATGAAAATGCACAGATTAACCATAGGCCTACAACCAAACTGCCATCCAATCCATCAAAAAAGTATTTCATGTTTCAATATATTAAATTACATCAATCTGAAACATTTAAGTATCTTACAAGTTACCAAAAGAAATATTAACACAAAAATTCTTTCATTACAAGAGGTAACAACTCCTTCAAATGACATTGATTTTCATAGCTCTTTCATGTTATGTCTTCATGTGACCTACAAAACAACATAATAAATCATAATTATATGAACTAATAAACTAAATCATTTATTAATCCAATAATTTAAAAAATGTAATAAACATACCAAAAGATAAATTAGAATATCAACTTAAATCATTCTAAAGATGCATATTCTTGTGATTCATCCCCATTAGTGATTTGAAAGAAAAAAAATGTGGCAGTTAATTAATGAAAACTTATAGTTCATGTGCTCAATGAATAAAGTTTGTTCAAGGTGAACTTACCTTTGTTAATACTTCATTCATTGACTCACCATAATCCCTTACCCAATCACATAGATAAGCTACAGCTTCCACCATCTTTTGTGTCAATGAACTACTACTACCATTAAGAATTCAACCTCATATACTGAAAAACTTTTTTTGAAGCAAATGAAGTGATTGAAATTGATTATAGATCATCTGTCATATGTGAAGGAGTTCAATTCTTGGATTCCTTATCTTTCCAAGATTGCAATATAAAAATCATCATCATCATGCTTGATCAACCTATCTTTCAAATAGGTGTATAGCTTGAACTTGAAGACTTGAAAGAAACATTCTCACCTTTCCAAGAATTAAACATAACCTGGATATGCCATCTTGACTTCAATTAGCACACTATGTCCACTAGAAGAACTACTTGATATAGTAGAACTAAAACTATAAGTATTGAAATCAATTGCACTTTGAGTTCAGTTCTTTTGACCAAAGTCATGTAAACCTTTTACAACATATTTTTTTTTATTATTGTAACTTGTTTTTCCTTTTTTCTTTTTTATTGACAACTTTTGAGAAGACAAATCGTGAAAATGTGAGTTTTATGCATGGATCCAAAATAGATGAAATGGTCACTAACAAGTTACTTAATTTCTAAAATTGTCAATTTATTTCTTCATTTTCATTTTACTGTGGTCATAAATTTGTCTTTATTTTCGACATTTTTTAAAAATATTTCTTGATTACAAAAAAAACATGTTTGTTGCCCAAAGTATGACGGAGGTATCATGAAAAACCTGAAGAAAATTACATATCACTACTAATTTTTTTCTATCATCAGGTCCAAGACACCATATAAAACCTAGGTCGTACATGTTTAACCTTTGGAATACATCTATATAGCAAGTGCAGTTTTTAATATAAAATAGATGAAATCTGATCGATTAGAAATATCTGACACCAACTTTTCTAGACTTCAAATTTTTAACTCTCTCACTGTAGATACAAAATTATGAAGTTTTAATGGCAAAACTTTGACATACTTAATATCTCTAATCCTAATGATTTCATCTCTAATAACAATCAACTTATTTTACACCATCAAATTCAAATATATGTACAACATCACACATGAAATAATATACCTCCACAATATAAGTTTATATCATTATTTTTTATGTTCTCTTTCAATACTCTTAAAGAACATCATTCGAAGAAGCATTATCAACTGCAATAGATATATAATTTTATTTTAATCTCTCAATATGTAAGATGCTTAGCACAATCACAGTTGTTAAAGGATTCACAACATGAGGTGGCTCAACTTCAATAAATTTTGATGATACATTGTTGTATTCTCAACTCTATCAATGAAATAAGTTGTTAATGACATATATCCAAGTTGTTGAGTTGATGTCCACAAATATGCAATCAAAGAAGTTTCGTCAACACCCTTCAAAACCTTTTCCAATTTCTTCTTTTCATCTTCATACAAATTCATTACATCTTTCATAACATTTACTCTTAAAACTAGCATTCACTTAGTAAAACCAAGCCTCAAAAAGAATCTAAACCAACAATTATTCTTATAGAAAAATCATGCTCTTTAGTTACTATTATCTTTGTAAGGATCTCTATTATTGATGGTGTGTTAATGTTAGAACTCATATCCATCAATTTCTTCATAACATCTAAAGTCTCACTCAAACTAAAACTTAAACCCTCTTACTTTTTGTTAGCAAAATGTGTTATGACATTTACCTTCTCAATAGTAATGTACTTTCACATACACTTATCATAAATATTGCATCACAATATTTGCATTTTCCCTTATTCAAACCATTTACGATCATCTCTTCAAAATTATTTTGTACTGCAAGTCTTTACTCTAGATCTCTTAACACACCTACTGGTACTTCACATGTAACTTTGTCTTGAATCACGTACTTGTTTACCCTTGTTAATGATATTTCTTTCTAGGCTTGACATTCATTATCAGGAAAAAAAATGTCATTTATATCTTAGACACGTGCCCCCAAAATCTGGCAGTGCATTTTTAAATAGAATCATAGGCAGAAATAAGCATGAATCCTCATTTCATTAATGGATTTCACCAAAAATATTGAATGATGAGCTATCTTATTTGGTAATATATCTTTCATGTAGCTTAAAACAAGTAGTTTTTTCTTTCTTTTTGGTCACTCTATTTTCCTATTTGAACATTAATTGTTGTTAAACTAAACAAAAGAAATAGACAAGAGCATACAGTGAGTAGAATACAAAATTGTTACAAGCACAAATATGATGGAAGGACCTAGGGAACTGCATTACTGAACATAACTCGACAATTCTTATGGGTTCTTTCAGTAAGCCTATTTCTATGCTTCAAGTGCTTATTACTCTAAGGTATGTAATAAAAATCTTATTTGAACAAGCTCAATCCAGTTTTGTGGAGATATGTTTCGTTGTCTATACAATAAAAAAAAGTGACTAATTTGTTTTACAATTGCTCAAATAAGCACTTAATGAACTATAGTTGATTCCCTAAACAAAAGGCTCTATGATGACATGGTCATAATGAGAACCTAATATACTCATACATATTGATGAAGAATAAGAGAAGATGCAAACCACCTAAAAGAAGAGAGAAAATAAATAAAAATAGTCATAATGTTATCAAGAAGAATATGAACTTCAATTAGCCAGATGTGATAGGCATCAAAAGTTGTTCTAAACTTATGATATAAGAGAACCATGTACCCAGAGAAAATGACACTCTAGTGAATGTCACATTGTGGATGCTAGTAACATTTAGGAATGTAAATGGCTTGCATTCATGTGAATATCACACTTGTTATTACTGGTTGGTAATAGTTAGGGGTGTAAGTAAATGCAGTTTTTATTTAATTTGACTTAATGAGTTTTAACTTTGTCAAATTTGAATTTGGATTCAAGTTTGGATTTTCAACTAGGTATTTAATTTGAATTAATATGGTTTTCTTCTTCATGTGTACTATTGTCCTTCATCAAATCTCTTATATTCATGTTTTACATCCGGACTTTCAACAAGGCAATTCAAGTTCTTCAAATTGAACTGGCCAATTAGAATTACTTGTTTTCAACAAATTTTACACAAGGAACTCAAAGGAACAAGTATTGTATGTATATGGTGTGAAGGTAACCTTCACTACTGTATATTGC
This sequence comes from Nymphaea colorata, assembly GCF_008831285.2. Classification (NCBI taxonomy): domain Eukaryota; kingdom Viridiplantae; phylum Streptophyta; class Magnoliopsida; order Nymphaeales; family Nymphaeaceae; genus Nymphaea; species Nymphaea colorata. The sequence goes on from NC_045149.1 coordinate 13,323,007, forward strand.
AGAACATGAAAGATGAGATAATGAAAAGGTGATGAACATTTTAAAACTACAAATGTAAGTGATGAATTTGACAATCGAAGCAAAGATTAACATGCCAACTGCCTACACATAAGCCAAAGATGAGTTTAGCTAAATAAAAAAGAAAATCATCTTTATACTCCAAAAAGAAAAATCATGTGGTAGTTTCTAGATGGATGCTGAGAGGATGACTAAAATTATCAAAGGTGTGGTAAAGAAATTGCCACAATCACAAGAAGAACATACATATCTTAGTTCAGACTATCCAGAATATGCCTAGCATTGTGAGAAGTGATCAGAAAAAAAAATCCAAATAATTGATACAAAAGAAAACGTAGAAAGGAAACTCCAATGGGGGCGTATGGAAATTGTACTAGGGGTTGGTATTTCAAGAATTAACTGGAGATTGACCATTGTGGATGGGGATAGGGATTAAGGGGTGTCAATGAAGTGAAAAGGGATGTCAAGCTTGGAGGTGCAGCCATCGAGGATGAAAGAGGAGGAGATGGAGGAGGAGGAGGGCCTTCTACCTCGATGACAAGGCATGCACTAGGCCTACCTGGACTGCTATTGGGCCTACTGGTAAGCATCTTATTGGGGATGGGGACCTCAAGGTTGGTGTTGAAGGCACATTTTTGGTCAAGGTTAGGGTAGAATTTCTACACGCATGCCCCTACATCCCAAAGAAGAAGCACCCATGGCCACTGGTCTGCATGCTCCCCTCCCACCAATACCAATGCACCCAAATAGTTGGAAATGTGTGAGAGAGAGAGAGAATATATAAAGCAATTGGGGGTCCTTACAAACCACGCACCATTTGGGGTTCCTTGGAATCCCCATGAAAACCACCAAGCGGTCTGCCATAGGCCCATCAGATATAGAGAATGCGAGAGAGACTGAGAGAGATGCCTAATGAGGGACAGCCAAAGGAGCCACTAGTAGAGGTGTCAAGCTGTGGTCTTGCTAGTGTGTATTTATATTTGCTGTAGAATTTATCTTTTCTTTGAGTTGCATAAATGAGCGATATGTGCCCCAATGAAGGGCCAAGCATTGACCACAACACAACAGCTCACAACGGTTGACTAGCCCTAAGTAAATAGCTCGAACTATAGGAGGTTACATGCAAAATGGTTGACTAGCCCTAAGTAAATAGCTCAAACTGCAGGAGGTTACATGGATCCAGTTCAGCACAAGGTAGCAAGTTTGGATTGTGATTGGGCTTGGCCACATGGCTGAGACTGGACCAAAACAAGCATTGAAAGAAAGCATTAACCCAGCCCTTCTATGCCAGCTAGATATGGAGATTCAAGACAGCATAGATGGATCCATATTTGACCCAGGTTAGTAGGAAGAAGGACCAAGCCTAGCTTTCATGGTTTAGTTCCATTGGCCGTATGAGACGGCACAAATACAAGGTAGAGCTGGATAGCAGAAGAGAAGCCTTTGGATAATGGTTAGCTTGTTGGATCCCTTAGCATCTCATCCACCTATAGGAAAGCACCAAGAAAGAGACACATCTGACTTGTTCACCAAGTTAGCAGCCAACAAGAGAAGCACAATTGCACTGTTGTGACTTGTCCACTAGATCCACTGCATCAGCCAGTATTGTAATGCCCCAAATGTTTAGTCCTGTATTGAATATTGTGAGGAATTTTAAGGGTTTATAAAGGGGGTCGTTGAGGATATGATTGTCCTGGTTCGTAGCCTTTTTGGGGTTGGAGCCAAAACTGCTAGGGTACGGGTTGGGATCTGTCAAACCAGAGGACCGAGCTCAGGAGTGGGTCAGGTTGTTGCAAGTATTGCCAAGGAGCAGTGGCTTGTGTGGCACCACTCGCATATGCCAATCCCTAAGAGGAGATGCACCATCTTGATGTGTTGATAGGAGCTTGTAAGTTTTTTTAAGTTTGGTCAATCTTGCCAATGTGTGTTTTCATTGGGCATAGAATTTTTCTATCTTTTGAGTTGTGTAAATGAGTGACGTGGGCCACAATCAAAGGTCGAGCATAGCCCACATATACAACAGTCCACAATAGTTGACTAGCCCTAATTAAATAGTCTGAATTGAAGGTGGTTACATGGATCCGGTTCAGCACAACATAGCAAGATTGGATTTTGATTGGGGTTGGCCACATGGGTGAGTTATGGATTCTGGATCAGATCCAACATTGAATGAAAGCATTGACCCACCTCTTGTATGTTAGCAAGATCTAAAGATTGAAGACAACATAGATGGATCCATATTTGGGACAAGATAGTAGGAAGAGGAACCAATCCCAGCTTTTATGGCTCAGTTCTACACAAGAAAACACAAACACAAGGTTGATTTAGGTAAGGGAAGGGAAAGCCTTTGGGTAATGGTTAGCTTGCATGGATCTCTTACCACCTTAGCCACCTTTAGAAGAGTGCCAAGAAGGTGACATGTCTGACTTGTTTACCAAGTCAGAAGCCAGAAAATAGAAGCATAATTGGACCACTGAGCCCTAAAATGGCTGACCCTCTAGGTATCCTTGATTGCAATTGATAGTTTCACTGCCAAGGCCACTAAGAACACCCTGACATACTCCAGCTTCATTTGAACATATTGGACAAATTCATTTTATTTGGATGATTGGATCTTTAGTTTGTACTTGAAAATTTCATCCAATTAAACGATCCAAATGCAATTAGGAACATCTTTCTTGTTATTATTATTTTTTGGCATTGATTAGTTAGATAGTTGGTTCAATTAATTGTCCCTTTTTTAATGTCTATGTTATTTGATAATGCAGCTTGCCTTTAAATAAAAAAGTGGTTTATTATTCTAATTTTCTTAGATATGAGAACAAGAATGAGTTGTTTGAATTCCGTTCAATTTTTTTCTTTCTCATTGTATGAATAGGATTTCATTCATTTAAAGAAAACCATGAAAGCATCCAAATGTTTTATATCATTTAAAGAAAATCATGAAAACATCCAAATGTTTTATACATATCAAAACTCAATTTAAATGGATCCAACATGTGCATGTGTCTGCTCTGTGTTTAGAGAGACAAAGATTGGTAGGTATCAAACCCTAAGGTGCTAGACTCATAGGGAACCATCTTGTCCATTGACCTTTTGAAGATTCATGATTGAAAGAAAAGGAAAAAGAAAATGAGATAGAGTATTTTTGTCATGTAACATTAATCAACATTTTTTTTTCTTTTCTTTCAACCATCCATCTTAGAAACATTGATGGCTAAGATGATTGCTTCTGGATCTAACACCTGAAGTCTGGTACCTACCAATTTCTCTATCGTATCACTTTCTCTTTCTCTATTGTCTTGAATGACTCTTACTAGTACTGGTTAAGAACATTTCTGTATATATATATATATATATATATATATATATATAGAGCCACTAGCTATCTAACCAGTGTCGTTTAATCCAGCATGATGAATGGTTAAGAGAAAAATAAGGAGAAAAAGGTTGTGAATATTTTAACCTGCTCTAGTAGGTCTGCACAACGAGTTGAGCCAACTTGAGCTTGACTCGAACTCACTTGAAAAAACTCGGCTCGATCTTCACTTGTTTATAAACGAGTTGAGTGGAGCTCACACTTATATATGAAATGATAAATGAGTTGAGTTGTATTTGCACGAAAAACTCAACTCGTCTCACTACTTAAAAAGCTAAATGCGGTTGAATCGCAAAAAACCGGCTCACAAATTTTTGAAACCGGTTGACCAATTAAGGGTAAAAACAACATTTGTTCATTGTTCTTACTGCTTGTTATGTGTGTGTGTTTTCTTGCTTTTGATAATCCTTAGAGTTTGTCTTAACTTCTGGATTTTTTTTTTTTTTTGCATGAGCATGATTTTCTTGTATTCTTAATGATTTCCTATTTTTTCTTGTCTTTTGTCTATGCATTTGCTTCCACAGTTAAATTTTAGGGGCCTTTTCCTTATTGAATTTATTCATTTCTTATGTGGTATTATATTCAAGTCATATTATCTTTGTTCATCAAACGCATATTTTCTCATGTATGTTCTATGACTGATTGTTTGAACTTTTCCCCTTTATAAAGAAAGGCTTATAATATTTTGAACCTTATAAGCAGCTTTTCCTGAATTTATGAAGTTTCACTTATTGGTTTGGTATGTTCTAATAATTTTGTTTTTATTTTTTATAAATATCCAATACCCATTAAATTTGATTTTTGACATGCTTTGGTGGAAGTTTTTGTCCAATGTTCTACTAAACGTTCTACCTTTCTTTTAAAATCAAGAACATGGTGACCCACATGCCATTGAACTCATTTTGTGCTTCTAAATTTCAAAGTATTTCAGTATTATTCTTAATCATGTAGAGACATAAAATGGTCTTGATTTTAGAGCTTATCTAACATTTACTTTGATATATTTTTTCAGATGTTTATCTATTGAATTCAGCAAATAATTTTATTTATTTATTTCATAAAAATGTGTTGCATCATTAATGTTGTGCTTTTGGGTTTCATTGTGAACCCCTATGCTAAAACAGATGTATATGATAAGATGGTCGAGTTTTTTAGATCATGTGGAAGGAGATCCACTTATTAAGGTTGGAATATTGTTAATGCTATCCACAACAATCTTCTTCCTATGCTTGATGATTGTATTAGACTAGTGATTTTTGTTATTGTGTTATGTATATTCGTGTTTAATCAACTTGAGGCACTGATTATTGCGTTATGTATCTTTTCTTTGGATATTGGTTAAGATTATTATTGCATCTTTTTGTGTAAAGAAGAAGAATGTCATCACCAAGAGAAAATGCTATAAACAAAGACAAACAACTAATAAGTAATTCAAGAGCATGTTCAATAAAACCATCTGCCCTCGGAATCTCTACACAACAATCTAGAGCTGATGATAATTTATATCATACTTAATTAAAATGTGGTGAAAATGAGGATGTGATCATGTATAAAGTTGAGGAAGTAATGTCTAGTAGGAAAATTACTTCTTCAGTTCGGAATAATTTTGGAAAAGTAAGTGTAGGTGGTGTAAAAATAAATAGATGCAAGTATTGCAAATTGAGTGTTTGCTATAAATACAAGAGGGAGTACATCATCAATGAGAAGACACAAGGGTCTTGCATGTCTTGGTACTATAAGGCAAAATACTTTAAGGTTTGATGTTAGTAAAGTTTCAGGTCTAACAAAAGAATCAATGAGTAAGGGTGCCAAAATTGATGTAAAAAAAATAAGAGAGATATTGGTGAAGTTGTTTGTTTATCATGAGTACACATTCAGTATGGTTGAACACTACTGGTTTAGATTTTTACTGAAGCTTGTTTTTTCAAACTAATCACCCATTTCAAGGACAACAGTAAAAAAAAAGATTTCACAAAATTATATGACATAGAAAAGAAGAAGAATGACTATTTTAAAGGTATTATATCTATTAGTTTGACAATAGATATCTGCACGTCAAACCAACAAATTGGGTATATATCTATTAAATCTCACTTCGTTGATCATGCATGGATGCTTCAAAAGCATATACTTGGTTTTAGCCAAGTCGAATTGCTTCATACTGAAAAAAATTTAGCAAATATAATTGTTAAAAATCTTCAGGGATAGGAAATAAAGAAGATCAACTTCATTACAGTTGACCATATTTTTCCATTGATGTTCATGTAAGGACATTGAAGGAAAATTTGAAAAAACAGTGGTGTAAATTTATACCAAGATGGTAATTTTTTTCATATGTGTTGTTGTGCATGCATTTTAAGATAGTGCAAGATGGTTTGTCTACTATTAGAGATGAACTTGGTAAGATTAGAGACACATTCAAACATATAAAATGTTTCTCATCAAGACTTCACGACTTTCAAGCTATGGTAGATGAATTTAAAATTTCGTAATCAAAAGAAGTTGGTGCTACATGTTGCAACTCGATGGAATTCTACTTCTTAGAGGTTGCACTTATGTACAAGAATGTTTTTCTAGATATGATATAGAAAATCTTTACTTTACATGGTTGCTTGAAGCACATCAATGAAAAAAAAATACTAAAAATATATAGTTTTCTTGAACCATTTTATAGTTTTTGTGTCTTATAAGAAAAATAAATTATATTATAAGAACAAATATAAGAAAACACATAAAAAAATATTACCTTAGAAAATTTGAATGATAGCATGACTCAATGTCATTTCAAACATATTATAAAATAAGTTTTAGACGCTTGTTAATTGTTAATGACTATTTTTGAAGAATTTTAAGATTTTTATTGATATTGTGGTTTATGTTGTTGGTGTTTTGCCTTCAATGAAGCCATTGTTGTAAATTTGTGACATTGTTGCTCAAGTTTATTCTATTCCACATTGGCAAGGTCACTATAAGGTATGAGTGACTCTATTTCACATTAACATGCGATGCATTGGACATGTGTCATAGGCTGGTATCTAATGCATGGATTACCTTACAAAACTTTTTCTTCCCAAATACAACATGAAGAGTTTCAGCCCCAAGGCAAATATACTGAGCTTTTTTGTTGATTTAACCATATAAGCAGTGCAATTTTATTGCTCGTCTTTTAATGCTTGTGCCATATTTGTTTCCATCTTTCCATATGTAACAAGGCTCAAACAATAATTTTTAATCTATATATCAATCACCTATATACCAAATGTCCCCTAAAAAAACTTTTTAATATTGAATATCTATCTAGATGAGAACCTCAATCACTTGCTCTGCACTACCACCTAGTAAGTCTGCTATGCATTGTGGATATTGAGATATGTCATGTGCTTGTGACAGAAGATCTCTACAATCATCCTGCCTGGAGGATGATCGTCTTTATCATTGGTTTGAGGTTGAGCAAATGATCCATGTTACTTATTTGAGTAGAAAAGGAAAGCTTATTAAAACCAAATAAACGCAATACAAATACTATAGCTAAGCAGATCACCAAGCAATAGCAGACAAGCATGGTGCATAAATCTGCTATATAAAAAGCAGAAGTCTTGTCTCTTGCTTTTATAGAGGTTGTTTAATTCTCATCCTCTTAATTTTTGGTATTGTAACAACTAACAAGATGGCATGTATTGTTCCAAATCTTAAGTTGTTCAATGATTCGATGTTTTATTTTACCTTGATGACAAAATTATCAACAAAATTTCTTTTGATTCCTCATCTTCAAGAGGTTGGTAGAACTATGGTGTATGTTCCTTAGTGAACGTGGCTTTTGGACGTTTACAAGTTTGAATGGAGGAGACCATTATGTATCACAAATGCTGGAGCTATTCTTTTAAATGAATGAATATTTATCCATTCTTTGCTAAAATAATTGCTTCACGACCATTGACAGCTAGTCTTAATTATTTTTCATTCTTTTGTGTTTGTTAATGTTGTATAATTTTTCTAGGAGCAAATGCTGCTAGACCACCTTTTTTTATCCCTTCAACATCAGTGAACATTCATCCATTCTTTCTTGACATAACTACTTGGCAATTGGGATAACTGGCTTTGTTTTCCATTCTTAATTATTTTTATGTTTTACATAATTTTTCTAGGGGAGAGAATACTGCTAATTATGCCACATCTCTAGTTATTTTTTATTTTTGTTTATTTCCCTTTAGTTTAATGTGCACCTTTTCTTCATGCTTAACATAAAGCTCCAACCAACAACCTATGAATGAGTCCATGTATTCTGTAGCACTTGAAGTCTTATTTTAAACCTGATCAATAATATTATTTGATTAGAATATGTCTTCAAATGCAAATTTGTGTAAGCACCTTGAATCGTTATTTTTTTCTTTATGCTAACCTTTTAATTTTTGTGTTGATTGTCAATTGTGTTAGGTTCTAATGTCAAAAGGAGATTCACATGAGTTTAGCATGTGATATATTTAGGCAGAAATTGTTTACTTTTTTGAAGCTTGGAGTAGAATGACTAATTGTTATATTTTGAAGTGAATTAAACAAGTTGAGTTCAACGACATGAGCTGCTAGACAAGTTAAATGAGTCGAGCTGAAGCTCGATAGTCGAGTCGAGCTCGAGCTTATTGTATGAAGCTTGACTCAAGTTCAAACCGAGTTTGAGCTAGAGTTTTTGAAGTTGGTTCGAACTCGAGTTGGCTAGCTCGAGCTCAACTCAGCTCATGTGCATTCATATGCATTAGTTCATACTTTTTTCTCCTTGTTTTTCTTTCAACCATCTACCTATTTCAGATAGAGGGCATTGGTTACATGGTTGGGTGATTATGGATAGGCAAAAAATGTGTGTGTGTGAGTGGGTGATTGGTAAATACCAGGCCAATTGGGTAAGGATAAAAATAAAACCTTTTAAATTCTTGTTAAAAAAAATTAAGCAAAATGTGAAGCTTTTAATGTGTTTATAAACACTAGTTTAATAAAATCATGCTTTACTTCAAGTCATTTCTGTAAAAAATAATTGATCATTATACTATAAAAAAATTGATGTTATAAGAGCTTTTCATTTTTTGACTATTACAAAAAATATTATTCAAGTAAAAAAATGACTAACTTAATATATGTTTCTCATCAAATCACTCTTAAGGTTATATTTATAAACTTAGAATGCAAAAAAAAAAATAACAAAGAGAGAGAGAGAGAGAGAGAGAGAGAGAAAGAAAAATGGAGAGGGAGGTACATGACCCTTAGGTGCAATGACCTATAAAGATATCATTTTGGTCACTGATTTTTCCAATATAGATGGCTTAGAGAAGACCAATAAGAAAAAATTGTTAATTAACTGTAGATGACTAGAATATTCTCTCATTTTTTGTTGTTGAGTTTCTCTCAGCCATAATGTAATGTTTATGGCACATCTTTTGCGATCTAACCAAATAGATATTATCTTAAGAATAAGCTGGTGGAAAATATATATTAAGTTAATTATTTTTAAAAATTTAATTGTATTTTTATATTAAGTAAACTTGAACGGTTCATATAGCATCTAAATTTTGATGATGGAGAGAAATCTCCATCTTTCATGAAAATAGCTTAAACTAAAGCATGTTTGGTATCAAATTAGTTTTCATAGCCATATTAAGAAGTTTTATGTTGTTTAGAACATTTTTTAGCAAACAATTAATCAGTCTTGCTTTTATTCGTGACCTAACGGTATGGCATCTACCAATTTCCATACATATAAAATGGCGAAAACAGGTCATACCCTTTAACATGTAAAACTTACATTTAGATGCCGTATAAATTTGATTATGAGAGAGGGTAAGTTAAAATACAAAACCGAATAGGAGCCCAAATATTAGAAATTCATTGCTGATAATCTTTCTAAAGATGTAAATCTCATATTAACTTTGAAGTTGCATCAAATATCCATATTCAATGAATCAAAATTTACAATTAACTTCGAACATCATATTGCATATCCATGTCACAGTTACGTAAACCTAAGATTCGCTTTGGAATTAGATGGAACATCAAAATTAAATCTGCTTCACCTGCTCCATGGCGATAGGAGGATCCATGGCCCTTAAAGTGAATCCAATAAAAAAGCAACAAATGCTACAAAAAGGTTAAGGAAGCATTTGGATGACAGCCCAAAGACTGGTTTTCAAAACAAAACCTGTTTTTGCTTCTAAAATATTAATTCTAAACATATTTACGTAACATCAAAACCAGGCTCTGCTAAAGTTCAACCTTACTAGAAGCTGATTTTCATAAAGAGCCTAAGTAACTTGCCTTCTCTTATGTTTTCTAGGTAAAATCAATTTTTGTCCCCTTCCTCAAATTTTTGTCTTACTGAAACTAGTTTTTAGCTCAAATTTTTGTATTATCGTCTAAACATTTAGATCAGGTTTTGAAATTAGTTTTTACCTCAAAGTTTTCTCTTATCATCAAAACATTTAAAATAAATTCTAAAACTAGTTTTTATAGCTCGAACTTTTATCTTTTCATCCAAACATTTAAATCAAGTTTTAAAACCAAGATTTTAACCACATTTTCACAATATTTTACAAAGTTAGTTGTCCAAGAACTTAACTCTTTTTTCCAAAGGTATTTTCGACACTGCCATTTAATGGTCCCACGCTGTAGTTTGCAGCAGTCCTATCAGGAGAAACCCCAATTGTCAACTTCAACCCCATCTCTAACGTGCGGACAAAAAACCAAAAAGAAATTAGGAGAGAAAGAAACATAATATATATATATATATATCAAAATATCTCTCTTCCTCTCTCTCTCTCTCTCTCTCTTTTTTTCTTTTTCTCTCTTATTTCTCCCTCTTCTCTGCCACGTGTTTGACGATTGACTTTATCACCCCTCAAAACAAGCAATTAATACGAGCTGCCGAGTGTCGTCTTCTTCCCGTCGCTTTCCCTTGGCAGGAGAGCGAGTGCCAATGTGGCAGGTGTCTGAGTGCCGTGCCTGTGTTAAGGCAGTCGTTCGACGAGCGGGGAGGGAGAGTGGCATTCCCGTAGTTTTTGAGAAGTTCGGGGGCTATATTCTGCGAAAGAAGGAAGAGCGAGTGGTGGGGTTGAGGGGGTTGCAGCACTCTCCATATGCGGGCGTTCGTACAGTCACTAGGTAAAGGTCTCCTGCTTTGTTTCGTCCTTTTTTTGAACTTTTTATCCTCTCAGTAAAAAAAAAAAAAGAAAAAAAAACAGGTGTCCCTAGTAACTTTTCTGCCCCTCATAGGGGTAAACCGGTAAATTCGTTCGAACTGATGGTGGAAAATGAAATCGACGACTTCAGACGAGGACGCCCACATGGTCCGATTTTGCGGATTTTGGATCATGTGTTTGGATCAAAGATCCAAACATAGAGGATTGGGCCGCTTTTGGAATTGGATCATTCTTGATGGCTTGCACTACAAGACGCTTCAATTTATTGAGATGTACAACCAATTGAAGGCTGCCACGTGTTTGGAAAATTTTAAAACAATTTTTAAAATTTTGAATTTTATATTTCAAATTAAGTTTATATGTTTTAAATTTTTCGACTTATTCACAGCTAATTCAGTAGATTCACCGAACTAATTTTTGCATCTGCTTGTGCCGCTCATAGCCTCAACTCATGAGCATCATCGTGTTAAATACCACTGTTACTATTTATTGTTTTATTATCGTTTTTATAATCTTCAAGTTGCAAATGTTTGATATATAATTGTGAAAAGATACACTCGAATTTTCGATCCATTTGTAATGACATGTTAAACTTTATTATGTCAAACTCCCTATTAATTGCTTTGAAGGGTGCTTCTTTATATTAAATTTTTAGTGCCGCAACTGGTTGGTAGGAACAGAGAGAGGTGATAGGTGGCTAGTCACAAGTTCAAATCTCAATGACACCCACATATACATGTATATCATGATTGAGGGGCATGATAATATGCATGGGGGCCTTGCACTTCCCGGTTGGTTAATTGATTGAAAGACTAAAATAAACTTAAATTTAGCTTTTCTTCATTTATTTAAACTATTGGATTATAGGTCCCTTGTCTTGTCTTCAGTTTCACAAGATCTCCAATTCATTAACTCCTTGTTCCATTCTTCTCTCAATATCCCATCAGGTCTCAATCAATGAAAGTAAACAATGATAATGAATAATTTTAGTTTCTCTCTCACCAAAAACGTAACTATTTTCTATTTTGTATCTTATAGGTAAAAATGGCATTTATAGTTTCTTTTTTATTGCTGTCTGAGATGAGGTACTTGATATTTGAACACAACTCATAAAAGAATGGTGATATTTTCTTTCTAATTGTTCATTATTATTAAACTTTAGATTAGGCAAAGTTGATGATAATGGTAGACAAGCTAGTTGAGTAAGAAAACTTGGTTTTATTAAGTCCATCGATTACAGTAATGGCTCTAGATGTAATATTGAGATTTGAATTCGTATTGGATACGGCGCAGACAAAAAATGCCAACACATCTATGTAACATGTGGTCCATTATCGACCCTACTTGCAATACAATCTCGAAAGATCCCAAAAAATGAAGTTGGGATGCACCCTTCTTTCTGTTATGCGGCCCTTATCTTGAAATCAAATTGTCAAAAATCAAAAGTGTCAATGCAAACACGAAGGTAAATGCGCTAATCGATCCATATCAGAAAGGTGAACGAACTCTAAAGGCCTGAAACTCATGTCATCTCAGTTTCAGAAACCAAATTCTTTGTTGTTGCTTTTCTTACATCTAACATGGCATTTGACAATAGAAATATTAACATACTTCCTGAATTTTGAGACAAATTTATTGAACACTGATAAAATTTTATAAAGTTACTCTAATCTTTAGAATAATTTGACGAGACATTGTATTAGTTTTAGTTGTTATAAAACGGCTGTAAATGAATACTTCCATGCTTGTAAATTAAATGCAAATGGATCCACCTCCTCATTCAAATCCTCGAAAGCAAGTAGACTAATATTACAAAGTTGCAAGGGATAGGAAAAAAACTTCGCATCCTCGAGGAGATTAGTGCAATGAATTACATGGAAGTTGGGTTGGTAGGTAACTAGTTTTGGTAACGTCAATTTCTTATATTGATATAAGTTGAAATATAATCCGACATCATTTTGAAAAACCGAAAACACGATTGGTATCCACCCACGGTAATGAAGAGAAGGGTGGAGTTGTCAATAGAGTGGTCTTCTTCCAACTAAATAAAAAAGAAACTCGGAGATATTGAGAAGAATTAGAAGAGAAACTACATCAAACGTAATTTGGATCTAAATCCCAGCCCTCGAACCGTCACGGTTTCTCACCTTTTACCAAACGTGCAGGGTAATAATGTAATTTAAAGCAAGCCCGCGCACTCTTTTACCCTTTTCTTATATCTGAATTCTCAGCGATTGACGGTAACTATTCCCTAGAGAAGTAGGGGGTGGTTTGGTCATTGGCAAGAAATCGAAGGGTGAAAGGGGAATTGAGTAAGAACATAACAGCAAGAGTCATACACGACTTTCGTCCGTCGTCGTCATCCACCACCCTTCTGAACGTCTCTCTCTCTCTTTTCTCGTAATCTGTTTTCTTTCTCACAGGACCGAGCTGCTGCGGCTGCAGAGGAAAGAGCGAAAGGAAAAAAAGGGAGGAAAAGGGCTCGAACAGAAACAAGAGTCCGTCCGCAATTATTATTATACGAAATCCATTTTTGAAAATTTTGGAAGGACAGAGAGAGAGGTGCGAAGGGAAGAACGCCAGAGGGACCTGTCTGTCTAAAAATGCGTGTAGATGAGGACGTGAAGGGAAGAAGAAGAAGAAGCAGCAGCAGCAGCTGGTGGTGCAGACGTACCACCAACTTTTCCTCCTCGTCCCCCTCTTCTGCGTTGCACCATCCGTCAATGAGAACGCTTTCTTCCTCCTCCTCTGTGCCTTCCTCTTTCTCCTCTTCATGTCACGACTCCTGCTACCGTTTGTACGTGCCCCGCCATTCTGTTACCGCCACTACCACCATGACGGGTGAGTCGGTTTACCCTTCTCTCTTTTCTCGCACACTCTTCTTATCTTTCTCTTTCGTTGAAGGGGAAAGGGTAGGCATCGCCATTTTTTTCCTCTCGCCAGTATGACCACCAAGTCTCTGGTTTTTTGCTCTCCTTATGACGTAGAGGACGCGCGAATGCAATCTTGGAGGGGTCGAGATTATGTAGTCCCGACGTTTGAGTCTCTCCTTTCCTTGATTGTCTTTATTTCTTTGCTGGTTCTCTACGCTTTGATCGTTCAAATGGAGAGTTTTTCCTTGGTATCGCGAACTTCCTGCTTTTTTTCTCCTCTCCGTATATTTTAGGGTTTAAGCTTTTTTGGTATCGAGATTTTGCAAAGCGGGCTTTCTTGTTTCGTCTTATTTTTTGGTGAACAGGGTCCTTTTTTGCATTTGTGCTCTGGTCAAATGAGGTGGAGTTGACTTGGTTTAGGTTGAATTAGGGTTCTTCGGGAGGTCCTTTTCCATTGCATTCTCTCTCTTTTTACCCTACTTAGTTTGAGGTGGTATAGTTTTGCTTTAAATTTTGTTTGTTTGTCCTGCTGGGAACAAGAGAAGTTTTTCCTTATTTTTTTCTTTGTTTTTTGGGGCCCGTGAGATCAAAATGCGGAACTTTCTACTTCGGTTTTTTCTCCGTTGGTTACTTTTGGCGTCATTTATGGTTTTGATCCGTAGCTTTGCTATGATGTGAAAAAGATGTTTTGGGAGAAGAAGTGGTTTTCAGAATCTTTTTCTTCTCTGGCGGGTTTTCTGCTTTTAATATTGCGATCAAACTAATATTTTACAGTGTTTGGCTTTCCTTTGGCGATCGCTGACCACCTTTTCTTGCTAAAGAGCTATGGTGTCTTGGGGAAGCGGACCAACTTCCAAGTTTTGTGGAGAATATCCAGTGTGTGTGTGTGTGTGTGCACCTTACTGACGACGATGGGCATAACGTGGCCTTTCACTTCCCTGTTAGATTTTCAGAAATTGCTTGTTTACGTTGCATTGAAAATTTTTGCTCCGAGTACAGAAAAATAACTGGACTTGATGTTTTCTTGTGGGCGCTTATACCATAGCAATAGCATGCTACATTCTGTTCTATACTTAGCTTTAAGACTTTGTTCAGCGACTTGATGTTGTTAAGGGCCATAACATTTGTATGTGGATTATTTTGTGTTCCTTTGAAGGTTGACCTCGATCATCGCTCGTTCGCTGCCTCGCATGCTCTCTGGATGTCAAATGCATGTGACTACCTGTGTCTGTCTACTTCTCTTTTCAATTGGCTGGGGGCCCCAAACTGTAACTGCCCGTCTGGTTACTGTGTGAGTAATTAAATGGTAGTAAGAAGAGTTTGGCGTGTGAGCATTTAGAGTGGGTGTTGAAGTTATCTATTTCCTTGCTTTACCACTTTCCTTTTTTCTCTTTTGGGGTATTGGCAATTTGTAAAGTGAAAATTAAATGCATGGATGGAAGGGAGGCAATGCCGCTATCCGGGTCATCTCCTTATTACATGCAGCAGAGAGGAATCAGCAGCTCTGGTTCGGGAGCACAAACTGGATTGCATGGTCAAGCAGGCATTCGACCGCTGTCTAGTTCTGGATATACTATCCAGTCCAATATAAGTAGCACCGTATCTACATATCCTGTTGAACCCCCAGCGACAGCAATTTCACCTCATGGTGTTAGTGTGGGCATGACAGGGGGAATGACATCAGTAGAGCCAGTGAAAAGAAAAAGAGGTAGGCCAAGAAAATATGGCCCAGATGGAACAATGGCACTTGCATTGTCACCTCTTTCTTCAACACCACCACAATCTCTAGTGCCACTGCAGAAGCGGGGTAGAGGGCGGCCACCTGGTTCTGGGAGGAAGCAGCAGCTAGCATCACTTGGTAAGTAGGTGGATTTCTGTGTTATGCTGCTTGGGTTTCTAGCTTTCATGTTTCCATTTGTTTCTGGGACTATATGATCCACCTTCGAAGTCTTTTTTTGGTTTATATTTGTTTAATTTTTTTCTTGGGCATTTAACTGTTTCTAGCCCAGGTTATCCATGAGGTATTCTCTTTCCAAATGTTTTTAGCTGGAAAGTGTAAAGTCATTTACTAGCTGGTTGAACATAATTTCTTTGGGGAACTCTTCTCATTGGTTGGTAAAAGAAAGAACTGTTGCAACAGTGAACTAAATTGCAGCCATAGTCATGATATTGTTCTCTGCAATTTTTCTGGATGTTTTTCTCAGATTCTCTTTTTGAGATTGTGTTTTTCTCATGTGAATCTCAGGCAAACCTTGGAAGTGAAAAAATGAGAAAAAGAGGATGGTAAAATAGTATTGACAACCACTCGCAGATTTTTTTTTTAAATCGTAAAAGTGAAAAAAATGAAAAATGAGACTTAAAATGTATATTAACATTTTTTTTTTCAAGATGGATGGTATGAATGGTCTTTTCACTATAACATTGTGATATTTATTTTCTGATGATCTTTTGAAAATATAATTGATATTTTGCCAATATTATCAGCTGACATCAAAAGGCAATCGAAAACATTTCCAAAGTAATGGTAACATTTGTGAGTATGATTGTAGCACCTTGTTTGAGAATGTTCTAGAAACTTAGTCCCAATGAAGAATATGTAGAAGCTAAAAAAAGTACACAACAGTAGGATGATTGTGAAGAGAAACTTTTTTTTTGTCCAGTCATGCAGCCTTTAGGTAACTAATATGTACTAGCATATACTTTTGAATTTTATTTAATTTCTGTTTCACCTGTGGCCTCTTCCTTTATAGATGGTATCGTCTAAAGAAATGAAATTCTGCAGAAATTTTTGTACAAAGATATTGCATTAACTATGTTTCTATTTTCTGACTGAAATATACAGAACTAAATGGTGAAGAGTCCAATATTTGCTCAGCTGGTAGTTACCAAATGTATGTTGTCAAATTCTCAACCTAAGCTACTATCTTGTGCCTTACTTTGCCGACCCTCTGTTTGAGTCTAATTGATAAAAGCTTTTCAATATGGTTAGGTAGAGAGATTGATAAGGACACCGTTCAGCTCCCATGTTTGAATCGGTTAGAGTTTGTTTGGACCTGGTTACTGAATGAGATTAGAAACAGAAAGTGTTTCTTGGTTGTCAAACTCTCAAGCACGTTACTAAGAATTTCTCTAAGAACTGTACTCTGAGGTAGTCTTATTCTACCTCTCAGTCTTTGCTATTGAACTCTTGGTTGTTCAAGCTTAACAAGTATTAAACTGCCATTGTTCTAAGCTCTCTGATAGATTTTTATTTTGAACTATAGTAGTCAATAGTTGGATTATAAGACACTAAGACTTTAGGTTAAAGTGTGTAGCAATAACTGTGGTTCTTGGTGTTTGTGTTCCATGTTCTATCTGCATTCTTTGTGTTTGCCTTTGTTCTTGTCAAACCTCTTCTGTCTTCCTATTTGGCCCTGATATCTTTGTTTAAGGTGCTGCATTTGAAAAAATGATGACTATTCATATGTTGAATTGCTGTTTTTTTGTTGCTTTTACTAGTTGGTGATCTAAGGCTGGTTCTGATTTGATGGTTTGCTTTTTTGTGCAATTTTATGTTTTTTTGCTTTATTTTTAATGGGGCATCTTCCTCAATCCTCACTGGGTGGACCCTTTTTATATTAGGTGAATGGATTGCGGGATCAGCTGGAATGGGCTTCACTCCACATATTATAACAATTAGTGTTGGTGAGGTATGTTGCATTTTGGCAACTGATTCGTGACATGTACTGCTTGGCCAACATTGTGTTATGGTACATGCTATCTGTCAAAGGTTCAAGACAAATGTCTTTGTTGGAGGCAGTGGTTATCTCATACAATTAACATAAGGTGTCGTTTGGAACTAGAGAGCTACCTTATACGACAGACATCATATGTTGATTTCATTTTTCCTGTATATAATTCCTGAATGCTTTCTCCCAAGTATGGGATGTGGTTGTGGAGGTACACAGGTATTCCTCCCCTTCCCTCCCCCCGAAAGGAAAAAAAGAAAAAGAAGAGAGCATAGGTGTGGTTGCAGGCTTACAGCAAGGGTGTGTACATGCATATATATGTATGTGTGTCAGTGTGTGTGTAACATTGTCGCAAATATTACCTTTTCTTCAAGAAATGCAATCAATGGGAAAGACTAATTTAAAACAAAAGAAAAAAATCATAATATTTTGAAAAAAATTCCTAATATTGCATTCCCCCTATTTTGAATTTTTAATCGATGTACTTCCTGTTTAATACTTAAGAAAGAACCTTGTTGATACTTGATAAAGATTAAGAATAATATTTATGACAATAATATATCTATGTATTGTTATGTGATCAACTCGAACAAATTTGTCTCTCTTCTCACAAAATGCTCAACAGTGAGTATTCACGAGGAAAACATAGGAGAGTAAACAAAATAGTTATGAAAGTTCAATTTCCTTATATATATAAGAAGCTTGTATTTAAGAATGTAAAGGATCTTGAAGTAGTGTAAACTGTAAAGTATAATAACCATCAATTACTAACAGTTGCATCCACAGTGCACCTTCCTCTAGCTTGCCCTCGACTGTGGTGCAGTAGTCTACTTGCAGCACCCATCTCACATAGCTTGAAGGTGGTTGGTTGCCCTCTGTTTTGAAACCTCTATTACAAGCAGAATCCAGTTTTACTATGCATGACTATTCCTGATTGCTTGTTTTGTGTCCTTGTAACACATGCAATGCAGCTGGCGTACCACCTATATCAACAGTATGTCTGGACGTGTTTTCTTTGTGATTCTTTGTTTTGGATGCAGGTTTGTGCTATACATTCACACACACACACACACACAAAACAGAAAGTCCTTTGATAAGAAATTTTGGTAAATTTTTATATTTTATAAGTCGTCAAAGGACTATTTATAAATTAGGTAATGAAAGAAAAAAGAATTAAGTATAAAATTAAGAAAGTGCTTGATAAGCTTTCTCTCTCTCTCTATCTCCATCCCCTTTGTCTCCAACTGCACCGCTGCTGTTGGTGGCTCTCCTCCTGTTGTTACCAGGTAACTTCTTTATCCCTCCTTTTCCTTCACCTTTTTTGGCCGCACCTGGGTTGCAGGTGGCACCCTTACCAAATGTGTCTTACGTACAATATGGCTTTTCTTTTCTGGTCACCAGAATTTCTATTCATGTTAGGCACAAAAACAGGTTGTGGCATTTCTGTCCATGTCAGAAGAGGGAGGAACTATTGTTGAGAAACCCTAATTGATTCGTTGTATTGACCAACCATTATTCTTATTTTTTTTACCAGATTTCTCATAGTTTTTGTGGGAAATAATCAAGATGTTTGTCTCAGTCTTGCATGACTCGTAACTTTGTTGAGTTGGATGATTTTTGAATGAGTCTGACCAACTTTTGGATGATTCTGGGTTCACCTTCTGAAAGATATCATTTACATTCTTGGGTGTAAGCAATGGCAGGTATGTGTTTTTTTTTTCCACCATGTATTCTTAATTCATGTAATGTTTTGCATATATTTACGAATTAGGGCGTGCATGAAAGGATTGAGCTGCCATCTTGTTGTTGGAGACTCCTCCATATCTCCCATGTCTTCTTTCTCATGTTAATGATTCTGGACGTTACAATCTAACATGTCATCAAAGCCAGGCTGGATCTAGGGACAGCCTGCCTTCCAATGGAGTGATGTTGGACATCTATGTCTGCCCAGTTAGGGTTTCTTCCGGGATATTCCTTTTCTGTTAATCTGTGTTTGTTTCTTTTCAGACTTCTCATTCCTTGAGTCCCTTTCTTTTCTGATTTCCCACTTTAATATCCTTCTTTGTGTTATTTGGTATGAAATTCCAGATTTTTCAGATTGCTGAAGACATTCTCTATCTTCCATCTCCCTGATTGATGTCCTTTTCTTACTTTCTGGTTTTCTGTTTGGATACATCTCTGTTTATTTGATTTACTATTCTCTGACTTCTTGATTGCTGTAATCTGAATTGCTTGTCCTACTTCTGATTTTCTCTCTTGATACCTCTCTGTTTATCTGATTTACGATTCTCTACTCCTGATTGTTATAATCTGAGTTGCTTGCCGTATTTCTGGTCATCTGATTTTCTCCTGTTCCTTCCTATTTCCAATCTTTCAGGTCTACCAGAGTTGTTTTCTGTTCTGTCTTTATTCTTGGCTGTTAGACATGGCAAGATACAAGGCTTTTAGGTTGCAAAATCACGGGATTGAATTCAAAACCAACCCCTACATTCTCTCTATTGATGGTTTAAATTGGACGTCTGGGAACTCTGATTAATCTGCAATATTGAAGACTGCTTTCTTGTTTGGTGTCAAGGCAATTCCAATAAAATAAAAGAAAACAGAAAAAAAGAGAAAAAAAGAAGGTGAAAAGAAAAGAGAAGATCAATACACTTGTTGCAGTAACCTGTTTGGGAGCTTACTTGTCTGTTAGTTCCTTGATATATATTTGATACTATGCCTTGCAGAATTCAGTTTTGGTCAATCCTTGCTGTCTCTATCCTTTCTTATCTTTAAGTGTCAATCTCTAATTCTTCTTGTTATTAAATTCAAGTGGGATTCTCTTCTTATCATTCTTCCATTTGCTTTAATTTCCTTAGTCAGTTTCTTTTTGAAAATTTGAATAATTGGAATTTCTTGACTTGGAAGAGAGAAATTTTTTCTTTGATAAGGAGTCAGGGTCTCTTCGCTTGGATGGAACCACTATAGTACCTCTAGATTTCGTTGCACATGAGTAAAAAAATGAGAAAAGGTTTACTTCAATAGTACAGGTTAAAAAGCTAGACTTACGTCCACCATGAGGACTCTCCAGTAGTAGAATGCATGACTTCTGCATTATCGCAGGAGATTCTTGTGGCCATTCCCTATGATTGCTTATCCATACAGGCCTGGGACAGGTCCCTTGTACCTGTGCAGACACTATGATACTCCAATACTAGTACTCGGACACATCATGACGCTTTTTTGATCAGGTTTGGGCCAAACACGATCCAAAATGCATTGAATCCTAATTCTATTTTTAAAAAATGCATGATTTTTTTGTGAGATTTTGTGCGTGCGTGTGTGTGTATATATATATGTATCCATGTCCCTATACCCATTTTTTCAGAACTGTTGTACCTATACCCACTTCGCCATACCCATACCATCCATGTCACACACTGTTTGGATGGAGGGAAAGAGAGGGAAAGGAATGGATGGAAGGAAAATGAATGAAAAAAAGGGAAGGGAATGGAGAAGAAAGGAAAGGGAAGTAACGTCCATTCCCTTCCCTCTCAATCTTTCCATTTTTGGAGGGATTGAAATCACATTAAAACATCTTTTCCTTTCCCTCCCTTTCTTTTCCTTTCCTTTGCACCCAAACACAGTTATTGGCTCTCCTAGTTATTAGCTCTCCTTTCCTTTCCCTCCTTATTAATTAGTCTTCCAAACACAAGAAAAACCTTTCGTTCCATTCCTTTCTCTCCCTCTCCCTCCATCCAAACAGGCTGTTGACCCATAGTCCCCACAGTCCATATCTGGTTGCTATCACAATGGATAATAGAAAGTAGTATGTTGATTCCAGACCAGCCACTCATGTGATGAGTGATGTAGGCAATCTCCTAAATCCCATTTCTTACATAGCAAGAATAGTGTTGTCACTATTGATGGAACTCTCCTCTTTGTTATCCATAACGTAAACTTTGTCATTCCCATGGTTTTCTCTGAACTCTAAATTTCTGATGTCTATGTTGCTAATATCAAGGAAAATATTGTTTCTGTGTCTAAATTAGTTGAATTTGCTTCTTCCTTGCTGATCAAGGACTTTTGCACAAAGACAATGACTAAGGGAAAAAAGCAGGGCAATATACATTTATTCTATGAACATCCTTGTGGTCATCCCCCCTTGAAGCTCCATCTTGAGTCTCCAGTTTTGTCCAATTATGTCTTTAGTATCTCTAAATGTAATTGCCGGTTAGGTCCTTGTGGACATTATTTTGTCAAGAAGCTCGTTTTGAGTAATCTCATTCCACAAAACAATGTGATAGTTGTTGGGTTTAAAAGGGTTGTTCTAAGGAAAATGTATACAGTGGAGGGTGAAAGCATCATGTAGGTTGGACTGTTGGGGTTGGGTCCTTCAGTTAAACTTGTGATTACCTTATAAATAGGGTTTGATATGGTGCTTTCATTGTTAGGCAGCTAATAAAAAGGATTTTCCTCTAGAGGGGATAGCCCTAGTATGCGTGTTAGCTTCTTGGATGTTCGTGTTATAGCTAAGACCAGAAGAATGTTGGTACAAAAACATGTCGACTGGGGGACGATGGAGGAAATTATGGCCATCTTGGCCATAAATTTAGCGGAAGAAGTAGGCCATAAATTTAGCGGAAGAAGTAGATGATTTGGGCAGAAAAACAGATGCTTAAGGGATTGCTCGAAGGTGTGATCAGCACTGAGCATACAACAAAAGTTACAGGTTTGGAGAAGAACCTTTTGACAACTTAGAAGAGTGTTCCTATTGGTAACACTGGTTTGGTATAACCGAGTGATTGTTTGGAGTCTTCAGATGATGGATCTGAAGAAGAGAATGCTCTGGTTCAAACTTTTCAAAAGATGCTCATTACTAAAATGCCATTAGTGTTCACCAAAATGGAAAGGTTCTTGGACTCTCTGGAAAGGTCAGGACTAATGAGAATTCTTTAGGAAAAGTCAGAACTAACCTTAACAAAAAGGTCAAGGCTCATTTTTATGTCATCAGTACTAACCATACCAAAAAGGTCAGGACTCATTGCAATTGTATGCTATTAGTAGTAGCATTGACATGATGGTTTAGATGGAAGCAAAGAAGAGGATAGAATGGGAAATGACCAATAAAACTGACGATACCAGAGAAGATGTGGGCAATTTTGTAACGTCTTCCCAGTCTGATCTCTATCCAAGTAATCACTCATCTGTAATGTCAAACATCGGTCGGCAGTTGCCACCACGAGTGTCAAGATATTCTAAGGCCTCTTGAATGTTCAGTATAACTCTCATTTGAAAGTGAGTAACCACTGGGGCTCACTTGACTCCCATGGAATTCGTTAGAGCTGAACCGGGTATAGCGGCAAAGATCTGCTGTGGGGTTCTATTGACCACCCTGGTAGCCAAAATTAGGCTGGCTTTGACTCAGGCAACTACAACGTGGAATGGAAGGAAAGTGGAGCATCATGGAAAGCCACCCTGGCTGAAAGTCATGGAACCTCAATGAATGTGTGTTCTCATAACGGAATCAGCAAAAAGGGGGCTGGATTGAGGTTGATCCAACTAGCAGTGGAGGAGGTGGAGACTATGGCAGCGGGAATGGTGCTGTTAGTAGCTATGGTAGTGGTGGTGGAATTGAGGGTACTTATAATAATTGCCAAAGAGGGGATTTGTATGGTAGCCATGACAGGGACGCTGGGTCATAAAGTCAACTTATACCCTCTGCACCACATCCTTACAGCATTCTCGGATCCTCTTGGTGGATACCAATAGGTGGAGGAGTCGCCATGGGATATGCTGCACGTGTCATGAATGTGTGGCATCAAAATGTTACAATGTCTTTTATTAGTTAAACATGCATATAGCTCATTGTTGACTACGTCAGTTGTGGAAATTTTTATGACTAGAGTAACAATTTGAGTATGCAGGTGCCATATGTACTTACATCTATGAAGACCATACATGCACATGGTTTTAGAATTTAGCTGTCTCCACATTTTTATCTTTCACACCCATGTTGTATCTTGTCCTTGTACCTACGTGACACAGGTGCCAATTGTTATGCTCTGTGGTTCAATACCTACTGTGCTGCTGTTTACCTGGTATATTTTGATGCTTCTCTGATGATGTGGTCTCTGTTGTTGATACTATCTTTACCTAAGCTATTAGGCACCAGGTGGTGTTATTTTATCTACTCTTTGCTGAGGCTATACAACTAACCTCTCGAATGGCCTCACTTTGGTTGGAGATTGTAGATCTCTCTGTTCCTCCTTGATTTGAGTTGGCAAATGAATGACTGACCTACAGTTCTGTAGATGAAACGAAATTTAGTGTAATACACATTTTTGTCTAATCTCTTCAATGTCCTCAGCTTTATAGGATTGTAGATATCTATTTCACTCCTTGACTGGAGTCAGCGACTGAATTTTAAGTTTCTTGCCTATGGTTCTAGAATTGAGTCATATTTATCTAAATACACTTTTTGATGCTTCTACAATGAAACGTGTTTATAGCAGAGCTAATATGGAAGATAGCACAGCTATAAAACAAACAGGAGTCTGGACCTTCAAATTAGGATGGAAAAGTAAAACTGATCATGTTTGTCACTGGTTTGATTTTTCATGAAGTATCAGTGCATGAAAAGAATGCTAATGGCTCGAAAAAGTGCAACATAACTATCTATATGCCTCTCTCTCTCTCTCTCTGTCCCTCCCTTCCACCATCTCTCTCTTGCACACACGCATGTCTAGACAATCATTTAATTCTTGCTTATAGCTATGTTAGGGATGGAAACCTGTGAGGGTAACTTGCATGTATTCTGGGTAACTTGCGTGTATTCTATATCTGTCTCACTTGCTGATGATTTCAGGCATACATATTGTGGCTTTACATTTGATAGTCGTTGGTTCTCTTTGAGCCTGTTAGAATTCAGAATCCCGTTTCACCATGTTGCAGGATATCGCATCAAAGATAATGTCATTTTCACAACTAGGCCCTAGGGCAATCTGCATCTTATCTGCTAGTGGTGCTGTTTCCACTGTGACACTTCGTCAACCATCAACATCTGGTGGCACTGTTACATATGAGGTATATGTTATTTGTTTGTCACTCATGCTGTCCACTGAATTGGTGCCCTTGACTATGTGGAACCCTCTGTCACACAGATACGTGGGTTTGGCCCACATACCCGTATCCGATACATGGACACACGTATCCGGATACAGGACACGGGTGGGACACGCAAAAAAATAAACTATTAATTTAATGTTTTTTTTTCATTTTATCATTTTTTTGTGATGCATTCAATTATTTCCATGAACAATCCTTTCAAATAGTCAGCACTTTTGTGATAAAACAAACTTTCTTATGAGATTGTAAGGGTGAACTATTAATTTAATATTTTTTTTTTCATTTTATCATTTTTGAGAAATATAAAATTTGCCGTATCTGCGTATCCAAAATTTTCAATCGCCGTACCCATACCCGCACCCATGTGACATAGATGGAACCTTGTTACCCACTTCAAGTACCTTGGTTTGTGCCCAAAGCCTAGTTGTAAGTGCCTAACATGTAACTCTTACCCATATTGGTCAGTTTCAAAGTTAGATACCAAATATAAACTATAAGTAAAAAAGTCGTTCATTTTAATTTTTATATTAAAAGTACAAAAAAAAAGAAAAAGAAAAGGTAGTCTTTCTATGAGAAAACATGAATTGCATAAAGATGACAAAGATAAGAAGTATATCCTATCTACGATATGCCTGTTTTCATTAGAAATGAAAAAAATTGACAACTTATCTAAATAAGAATACTTAGGAATCAAAATAAATAAGCTCTTATAGTATATGACTTCTTATTGGAGCCTTAAAACAGCTTAATGGTCATAAAAATTGAATTTTTGTATTTCAGAGGACAAACACAAGCTGTTACAGGAAAAAAAAACAATGAAAGTTTAATTTTGTTGCATGAAATCAGTCCTAAATTCTGTATCAAATGTGTTAGAATGCCTTTCGTATCACACTCAATATTCAGCTTTTAAGAAATTTATGTAATTTTAAGTTAAAAAACATATTTTGTCATTTTTAATGTTTTGAACATGTAACTTAAGATGCACTGTTATGTACCATAACATGCTATATGGGGGCCTAGCGTAAGCTACGGTTGATATAGTATAGGTGGACTAGTATTCTTTTTCTTCATAGTCTCATTATGTATAACACTGTCCTAGGCTTCTTAAGTGGTGCCGTCCAGGTTTCTTTCCGTAGCTTTTTACATGTAAAAATTAAACTATATGGCACTTCAATTACTTTTTGTTGTGAAATTTTTTGTCACTTTTCAAATTTTGAAGACAACTTCAGTTATTAATAGGCCTTCTTAACTAGCATGATTGACTGCTAAGACCTCATTAAGTTTTAGGTCTTGCAGGGGTGGGGTTGGTGGGGGAGGTTGCTTTGGCCATAGGTAGGAGAAACATAGTAAGCTATGTCAAATGATTAAGTATGTATGTGTGTATGAATGTATGTATATGTTAGTGTTAAAAATATCCTTCTTGTGTTTTTTATTGTATTGTTGCTTTTCTCGGGTGCTCATCTAGAAATTTGTTTTTTTAGAAATCTTTGAACTTTCAAAGAATAAATAAATATAAAATCATGAGAATTTGGGTTTTATAGTATTTTTGTTTAAAATATTTGAAAATTAGTTATTAAAATGCTAGTAGAAACATTCAGAAATTTAAAATATACTAAAAATCATGTGTGAAAAAATTCATTTTTGGTTTGCTCAAAATATTGCAACTTTTTCACTTTTTTTTTCCTTTTATGTTTATTTTCCCTTTATACTTTGGCCATCTGTCCATCTAGATTAAGGCTGGGCGTCGGGTCGGGTGCCCGACGGGTACCCGGAACCCGCCCGACTTGGGCCCAAAACAAAAGAACGGGGCAGTTTTTCGGCCCGGTCAAAATTTTTAATATATATTTTATTAATTTATATATATATATATATAATTATAATATTGTATGATTAATTATATTTATAAAGTTGTCACAAAAAACGCGTTTTATTTGAAAAAAGCGCGTATAAAACGTGAAAAACAAGTTAGCCGTATAAAATAGACACTTGTATCATGTCTTTTCCAATGAAAAAATATAGCCTGTTAGGCTTAAATGTTTGTGACAATTTTATATCATTGAATTTAAACTGCTACAAAATTTATACATGCATCATAATCAAACAATTAAATGTTGGTTCTTATAAAATTGACTATATAGGTTGCATCTGCATGTGATTACCATGAATCTCAATATGCATATCTTTGTAGGCACTTTTGAGACCATGTCCTTTAGACCTGGGCAACGGGCCGGGTACCCATCGGATACTCGGTACTCGGCCCGGTCGGGTCCAGGTTCGGGCCGAGAAAATGGCCTGGCGGCCCGGGCCCGGGCCTGATGTGTGGCCCTGGTCGGCCCTGCCCGGCACGATCTGGCCTGTTTATAATTAAAAATAAATAAATTTTTAAAATTTCTTAAAATTTAATAATATGTATTTTATTAGTAAAAATATATTTTATATTACTAAAATTTTTTTTATAATTAAAAAATATTTTTTATTACCAAACGGGCCGTGGGCTGGGACCTGGGCTATCGAGCCGGGCCCGGGCCGGGCTTCGGGCCCGACGGGCCGACCTGGCCCGTTGCCCAGGTCTACTGTCCTTGGGTCACACTCACCCAAGAAAAATGCCATGCCTGCATTATCGGTTATGTGACAAGTTCCAGATCTGTCAAGTGGGTTGCTACATTATCTGCATGATTCTTGTACAAGTGTTTCAATTTAATAAACCGTCTTCGGAATTGCTAATTAGATGGAACATGAATTGTACAGTTGTTAAGATTAGTATTTCATGAAAGCTGCATACATGTGGCATCTTCAGTTATTGTCTCATAACATCTATAATATATTTATATGGTAACATCTAAGTCACATGGGTACTTAAGTAAGGTCCATGTATCTGAGTTGCCGTACCTATACCCAAAATAGGTACTTGGACACACTTGGGTACCTATAGATCCAAACTGCTCAATAATTTTACTGTGATTTAATTTTTTTCACCTTACTTTTTATTCTATTCTTTGGATGTGAAAATTCGATTGATGTTCATATTTGATTAGGGGGGCTGCTGGGTTGTTCATATGTTTAAAGTTTTTTACAGGTTTTTTAAACACATTGCTGCAAGAGCCATTGATATATATTTTTTATGTTATTTATTTGTTTATGTTGGTGTATATTTTTTATTTTGATACATATTTTATAAGTATTTTTTATTGTATATATATATATATATATATATATATATCGCCTTATCTCTGCACCCAAGTTTTTTGAAAATGGTCAGTATCCATACTCGCACCGGTACCGGCCCCCGTATCGGTACTTATCTGACATAGGTTAACATGTTATTTTTTTTGTTTCTAGGGTCGCTTTGAGATACTGTGCTTGTCAGGTTCTTACTTGTTGTCTGAGGATGGTGGCACTCGCAGCCGTACTGGTGGCTTGAGTGTCTCTCTTGCCAGTCCTGATGGTAGAGTTGTTGGTGGTGGTGTTGCTGGCCTTCTAATTGCTGCTAGTCCTGTCCAGGTTAAGGCCTATACCCTCAAGCTTCAATATGCACACATAGAATCATGGACACAACACGGTTCAGCCTGAATTTGAGTTGGTCTATAACCTGTCATGAAATGGTATTGTTTAGGTAATAGTTGGGAGCTTCACCTATGGAGGTCGAAAGACACAATCAAAGCAAGAAAGCAGCGACCAAGTTCGGTCAGAGCCTCCCATGGCTCCCAATATTGGCATGTCAGATAAAACAGGAGCTTCTTCAGGAATGATGCATAGCCAAAGCCCTGGTGTTGTCTCTCAGTCTGGATGGCCTGGGTCCCGATCTATGGATATCAGAAACTCGCATATAGACATCGACTTGACTCGTGGCTGATTTGGTTTGCATGTCAGGTTTTTGGGAGTGGTGATTACTGTCAAGTGTATGGGGAGGTGTTCAAAGAGGGAATTTTTGAGGTTGAAGTCTGCATAATTGCGAGTAGCTGTCAGGTCCACATAGGTTTGCATTATGACTATTTGTTTCCATCTGGCCATGCTGCTATTTGTTTTGCGCAAAATGCAGTTGGAGGTTTTCCAGATGAAGTGTACTGAGGTTTGCCAGATGAAGTGTACTTATGCTTTCTGATGAGGTGAAGTAGCTTCCTTTTGCCTTTAAACTCTGTCTTCTGTTTTGGAGGACTTGATTCAGAAAGGTTGATTATCTTTGTATTCCATTTTCTACGTAAAAGTTGGTAGTGTTTGCAACTTATCTGCATCCTTCATGGTGACATCAGCAAGAATTCCTCTTTCACTCACCATTGCACATTGCACTTGCACTTTCTCTAATGAGGTTTCTTTAGGTTTAGTTGATCTACGTTTTCAACAAGTTCAAACCGAAACCCCTGTTAGAAGCAGCGTTTTCTCTCGGACTCGCACAGGCATTAATGCTTATACGAAGCTAACCATGATGCCTGCATGGCAGTGTTGCCCGCATGTTGAGGAGACAATGAAGCCTACGCGTTGGATATGGATGCTCAGCCCATGAATATCCTTAGGCGGCATATTTAGTCAAGAGTTCCAAGAGGGAAACCGAGTCCTGAAGCAGCTGATGGATTACATTTACATAGGTTGTTGACTCGCAGGAGATGCACCCAATTTTGGTTCCTGAAAATCAAGCTGTGGTACCTGGTAATCGCTCGTCCTTCCAACGTGACGGACCCGTTTGGTCTTAGCAAGATGATATATTTGGACAACGAATTAAGACCGTGTGGTTTCAAGTAACTAACTTAATGCATGGTGTTTTTGTTTCCTTCATTTCAGATAAACAAGAGCGTCATATTCATTTTGTAGTTTGTGGTGGGTTTGTTTTTCCATGAAGTTGCTTTGGCTTTACGACTAGTTGACGAAGGCCTCGATCACTTTCGTGTTTGGACGGATGTTTTAATCTGATTATCAAGTAACTTAGTGTCATGATGAGTTTTTGGACTCGAAACTGCCGAATCCTGCGATTCAGCCCGCGGGAATCTAAGCCTGTCCGAAATAAGTAGTACATTTCGACACAGCTCAAAGCCTTCATGTCCTTTTCAATGGGAGTATAGCCTGTTATCAACATGCTACGGTGAAAATTTACTGTCCCTGGTGGAGTCGGTGACCGACGCAAGGGCCTTGGGCTTGACGGTGGCGGATGATGGATAATGTACTAGCTGGTATTCCTTGATGTAGAAGTTTCAAAGTGGCCTCGATGGCAGGGGATGGCTGCCCAAGCGCTCTCGCTCTGTCTCTCTTTCTCGCTTGACTGTATTGACTTTGAATGGCTAACTTGCGACGACAGGTGTGAAAAATTGAGTAATGGATCCTCCAGAAGTTATTTTCAATAGGGAACACCGAAGTGCCGTAGCTAACTTGATTCCCTTTAAGGAGAGTCATCCTAAAACAATAATCCAAGATCAGCGGAAGGAAGAATTGTCCCAACAGGACAACATCAAACTCCAGTGTTCTCTGTTCTGTGTCAATATAGCAAGGTGGATCTGTCTCACTTTGCAAAACTTTTTCCATTTGAAATATTGTGAAGTGAGTTGTGCCTTCACCCTGAGCAGAACCGATCTACTTCCAAGGTGAAGCATTGTAATTTCGCTCTGTCTTAGAAACTAGAAGAGGCAAGCTGTGTGCTCATTGAACAACTTCTACAAAATCGACACAAAAAATGTGGATATAATGCTTCACAATTCGAAAGCTTTATTAACTTTCAGCTAGAGTAGTTGGATAAACGTCAATTACTTTCACCACATCATAATGTGGATGACAGGAATGTCTATTTTGTAGAAGTTATTCTCATTCAATGATTGCCAAAAAACATGGGAGGCGCTTCCTTTTTTGCTTATCCCATTTATATCATCTCCTCTCGTTCCTCAATCCAGCGCAGCCGCTATGGCAAACTACAATTTCCCCAGAGATTAAGAACATGGTAGACTTTCTTGTGTCTAGCATTACTAAATACAAGAAGGAATAGTAAATTTACGTGGTCCAATTCAATATGAACTTATGTCCATGGCCACAACTCTGACACAAGCATTACTAAATACAAGAAGGAATAGTAAATTTACGTGGTCCAATTCAATATGAACTTATGTCCATGGCCACAACTCTGACACACCCTATATATATATATATATATATATATATATATATATATATATATACATATGAAGAGGTCCATCGGCTACATTGTATGTGATGGATGGTGAGCTCTCAAATAATCTCTTGCTTATCCTCGTAGGTCTTATCCAACTGCTTTCAATCTTCACACTGGCCTATCAGCTGCTTCCAATCTTCACGCTGTCCTTCCTTAACACTATCTTTACATTGACCTTCCTATCTCGTTATACCAATACTCCTCCTCAAGCTAGGCTGAGTTTTGAGGCCCAGCTTACCTCCAATATAGATAAGTTTTTGTTTTTTTTTCCCAAGAGGCTTGGTAAATATGTCGGCAAGTTGTTCATTGGACCAAACAAACTTAACTTTTAGCTGTCCATGCATCACTTCCTCTTGCACATAATGGTAATCCACCTGTATATGCTTAATCTTGCTATGAAAGAGAAGATTATTTGTATATGTATTGCATTAGTATTATCACAAAGAAGCAATAGGGTTTCATCAATTTTCACTTTAAATCCTGAAGAAGAAATTGCACCCCAAGTAATCTCATCTACCATTGATGCCATGAGCCAGTATATTCTGCTTTTTCCCTTGAACGGGCCACAATATTTTGCTTTTTCACACAACATGAAAAACAATTATTTCCAAGAAACGTACAAAATCTAGGCGCGGAACGTCTAGTGACTTGACACCTAACCCAATCTAAGTTAGAAAGGGCATATATTAAAAGAACTTCAAGAAAAGTTTGAATACCCATATCAAGAGTTCATTTAACATATCTCAAAATCCTCTTGACAGCTTGAAAATGGCATTTCTCTAAGGGCCGAGACATAAATCGACTGAGAAAATTGAATGTAAATGAGATTGCTGGCTTTGTCAAAGTTAATTACTGAAGAGATCCCACCGTTTGCCTATATAAAGTTGGCTCTTAGTGAATGAGAAAATTCAATGTAAATGAGATAGCTGGCTTTGTCAAAGTTAAGTACTGAAGAGATCCCACCATTTGCCTATATAAAGTTGGCTCTTAGAAGTCTTCATCTGTCACACCCCAACTTTTTGCACCTAAAATTTTTCCTTTCAACATAACACGTCGATGTGCGACGACACAACAATCAAAATGAAGTTATACAAATCAAATAACAGTAGGACAAATAATTCATTTATGTATCAAAATCAATTTATATAAAATGACTTAACATTTATCAATGATACTTATGACAAAAAATGCCGTCATAATAAAACATTTGATGCCTAAAACAAAGCAAGACACCAATGGAACAAAACATGATGCATCAGCACGATAATACACCCAAAATCTCCTCAATAGGATGTTAACTAAGTCATGCGATCAACCTGCTGCCTCATGTTTGCGAGCCTTCACAGTATTAAGACAAGCCAAATAAATCCCCAAGGTAAGACCTCAAATCTAGAGTCCATTAAACAAAGGGAATATAATTACTATGTTATCACGATGCATATGTGCATTCATGTAAACAATCATTGAAGTCTCTTGCATATTACACAATATGGATGGACGACTCAATAGCCACAATGAACATGCTTAATAGTCACATTCAATTAATACATATTCACTTCATTCACATTTATTCCATGTACATTCGATTCAGTGAATTAACAGTTTTTGTGGGTGCAAAACACAGACGTGTGCACACCACGAGTGACATACGACTGAGAGATAACTCCCATGGTGGCCCAAAACAGTACGGATCCATACACGCTGCAGCAGTAGAACAATCCACCAAGTATGTGTGAATTTCGATAGGAGTTACTTAACCTTCCCTATGACACCAAGGTTGGAAAGACAAGAGCCCAATGCTCCAAGTACCACAATGATATCTTGGAGTCTTGCACTACCTGTGCTATGAGCAGACAAGACCAATGGTGAGGGCAGATGTATTCCAAATGTATAGCCATAATCTAATGGCCTCAAATCAATTATTCTTTCTTAAATTTTCATTATGAAAAGATAGTAACGATGAGATTGACTAGCCCACAAAGTTGGTTCACTTCATGAGTGCAACTAGACCCTAAACCGCTTTCATAAGAAGGTCACACATTCAATCAATATCCTTGGCTAGCCAAACTACACCCTATGGTACCTCTACTTGTTAAGTCCATTCAATCAAATCATTGTTCAACGGTACTGTAGACAAAAATCTCATAACAATCACAACAATCAAACCATCACAATTACTTCATATAAAACTTAGCCAAACCACATAGAGTAATCTCAATCAGTAATTGACTTGTAATTGTCATAAGCACATATTATGATAGGATGCTCACTAATGCACAATTGGGGTCGAAAAGTACTTGACTCGATACACTGCCTAAGCTGTCATACACAATTATAACTTCTAGCATGCATTTGCCATTGCATAACATTTTAAAAATAGTTAATCAAGCTCACACAAACTTCTAGCATGCATTTGCCATTGCATAACATTTTAAAAAAGTTTATCAATCTCACACATACATTCATGTGTCAATAAGTATGTCATATCAGACATCATTAAAACAAAAAATATTCATAGGATTCAATGACCTTAAAATCCCACATTTGAGATTACAACATTCAATTCATATTCTGCTCCAAACAGAGATTTGCTTAAATAGCCGTCATACCTATCATGCATCTTCACAAAACCCAAAATCACCTCAAGCTTCAAATCCTATCGCTCAGGGTCGGCTCGATGTACCCGGCCCACTTGCAAAAATTCATAACAACAGCTTTCTATTCACTTTGCTCTGAAATTTATTTAGGTAAGAAGTAGGATTATCTATTCATAGGTTATAGGTTCGAGCAGATGTCAATAGGTTGAATCGGCCTGTAGAACATTTCTTCAAGATTTTTTCAAAATTAAGAGGTCAATGATCATGAACCTTCCCAAATATATTACTACGTCCACCATCAATTAATTAGACACCCAATCTAGATGCCTAACCCCCTATTGAGGCGTTAGCATTAGCAATTTTACTAGCAATAGAATAATCAAACAAATCACCCAGAAAAGGATGTTTCCTTCTTATCCTAATGCACATTTGAATCCAAACAGCTTAAATGTCCTGTCTTTCATTCAAACGTAAATTTAACCTACAAGCCAACAACAATACTTCATTCTTGCATGCAACATTCAACAAAATATACCTAGATAATTTCCCCTCCAAAACAGGCCTAGACCTTCTCCAATGTAATAAAATCTCTGTGGTGTATCTTAGATCATTTGATATTGAATCTAGCATGCTCAAATAATAATTATTCATACTCTTAAGAAAAACATTAGACAAAATAGGCTCGGTTAGGCCTGGCTCACCCCTTTTATAGAGTCCTAGCTACTGTAGGTGTTTCTGACAGTCATACCAAATGTTCGACCAATCACCAAATGCCAAAGATTATTTGCTGCCGTCATCACCCTATTTGCTTATATGAGGAGAAAGACGTATTCTCCTAGCTGCAATCCAACCCAACATATGCTGCCGTCACCACCCTATTTTCTAATATGAGGGGAAAGACGTATTCTCCTAGCTGCAATCCAACCCAACGACACCAAAGAGGGTGAGAATGAGCAAAAGAAGGAGCGAGAAAAATTTGATGAGAGAAGAGAGTGTGCGGGTTTGGGGGCACCAACAAGCGAAATAGAGAAAGCATGAGGGAAAAACTGAGAGAAATCAGAAGGGACAGTGAGGGTGAGCGAGAGAGTTCAGGGTGAGGGAGTGTTCGAGAGGGAGTTATAGAGAAACCGAGAGAGAGGGCAACTGTGTTAGAGAGAAAGATCATTTGGCGGTTGACAAGGAGAGTGCTCGATTGAGGGAGACATGCAGGAGAGGGGGAGAGCAACAGAGAGAAACCGAGAGAGTGGGCAGCGAGCGTAAGGGAGAAACGGGAGAGATCTAGCGTGAGAGTGGAGAGAGAGGGCCAGAATTTGGGTGAGTAGAGAGAAATCAGAAGGGAGAGTGGCTTATCTTACCACTGCCATCCTCTTCCTCCACTACCACGACCTCTACCACTTGTTCTCCTTCTTCCGCAGCTTCTTCTTCTGCCTCTTGTTCGTTTTTGTTAACCCAAAATAGTGAGAGAGGGAGAGAGGCCCCCAACCAATGTTGTAAAAGGCAATCAGGCGAGGTGAAGCGTTAATTGAAGTGTAAGCTTCACGGACAAATTTGTGAATTATTTAATATTTATAAAAATAACAACAAAATTTAAAAAAATAACTATAATACTCAGCATATCAATAAAAAACAATATACAACATATGCAAACCATAATAATTTGTAAATCCAAACAAATACAATGTCATAACATACATAGTACAAAAAGTGCTTGCATAACTGGCACATAACTCAACCTACGGTTAAATGTCATAGAACTATCGTTGAAAAACAAATAACCAAAACTAGGAAAACCAAGATTCAGATGATAATATCAACTAAAAGAATAAGTAAATAACAAGTATTGGTGAACAATAATATAAGCATATTGAAATATGTATATGTACAAGAATGACAAAAAACAACTAATCTGTGCAATTATCAAGTGATATTTAATAAAGTTCAAATGACTTTTGTAGGCAATTGGTCAATTGTATCTTCATCATTGTCATCTTCTTTAATGGATGACAATTCATCTTCATTTGAACCCTCTATATATTGAATAGGTTCATCTTTCTATTCAGTTGCTTCATCATCAAAACTCTCATGTTCTAAATCTTCTATTATTGTTTTACCTTCATATAAAAATAATAACACATAACAAAATATAACAGTTAGTAAAGAAAAAATACTGTTGTTATCTTTATTTCAAAAATTACAAACATATAGAATTACCTTTGCCAACACTTTTCCTTTGAGAAAATGAAACATTTTTACACTTTTTCATAGACCATGATATTAATGTCTTCGATCTCGAATGATGAGTGCAACCAAGAATCATCTAATGAAAGTGGTAAAACAGAATCTTCTTGTTCAACAACTCATTCATCATCTGAATGAATAGTATTAACACATAATGGATCTTGAGTACTTCTCTTTCTCATTTCTCTTTCATTCAACTTTATATTATACACAACGAAAACCAAAGAATTAAGTTTTTCTTGCTCAAGGTAATTTCTTCTTTTTGTATGTACCTATCATGTAATTGCATAAGTTAATAATTTTGACAATTATAAAAAAACATTCGAATGATAGCACAATAATGATTTGAAAGTTTCATTTATTTACCAAAGAGAATGAGCTCCAGTTGTACTCACATCAATGCACTGCATGTAAGATTGAGAATTCTCATAGTAAAATTCTTCAGTTCTTTTGTATCGTCACCAAACGTATTCCACCAATCAGTTGACAAAAATAAACAACAAGAATAGTTTAGATATCTTCATTTGATCCACTCATAAGTTCATAATATAAATAAAAACAATAAAAAGAAAATTGTACCAAGATGTTTTTCCTTTCTTGTTCCAATTGCCAATGATACGCCAAAGTCACCAACTTCATTCTCATATGAATCAAGTTGAACTAAAATATCACATCTTTCTTCTACAATAGACACTATAATTTCTAAGCATTCCATTAGCCTAGCCTTTATTCTTCTATCTTAGCGGACACCATCATCATAATGAAAATGTGGGTTTAGATAATACCCTACAGCATATAAGCAATGATGCATTTGATTATCCCACCTCTTATCAATTATTTGCTACATTTTCATGTACTTTTTCTAATCATTATCTATATTATATGTTATTTCTTCTTTTGCCCTTCTCATATGATCATACAAAAATCCCATAAGTGGCTTTTCATCTGAATCAACAATTCTCAATACTTTCACTAAAGGTAATGTAACTTTAATAATATATGATATTGCCTTTCAAAACCTTTCATCTTGAGTAACAATTCGCATTACCTCCTTACCTTTAAGATTTTTAGTATAATAATCACTGCCTTGTAATTATGGAGACAGAAACATGTTCTTCAATGCTATTTTGTTTGTATGAATACTCTGCAAAATAATGTGTAATAGCAGGTCATAGAAGTTCTTTACCATTTGTATATTTTCACATCAAATTTAATAACCAGTTATGTACTATATATAAATGTACTTACAATTTTTTTTCTTTTCAATCACTTCCTTATGCAAACTTATATTACCAATGTCTTTAAGAATTAAATCTAGGCAATGAGCTGCACAAGGTGTCCAAAAAATATGTTGAAAGCCATCAATTTCTTTTAACTTCATACCTGTAGCTTTGTAGTTAACAGCATTATCAATAACTACCTGCATTACGTTTTTCTCTCCAACTTCTTTAATTATCTCCATTAATAATTTTATCAAATTATCAGTTGTCTTTTTTACACCACTAATATCATAAGTCTTTAAAAAAACTATACCTAAAGGATTATTTACAAGAAAGTTAATCAAATTTCTACTTTTACCATCAAGCCAGCCATCTACCATTATGGTACAACCATGTCTTCTGTAGTCCTTTAATTTTATTTGCACTTTATCAACTTTTTCTTTTAGGATCGAAGTCCGCATATCATTGTAGGTTGGTGGTTTTAATCATCAACCATAATTTCCCACAACTTCAAGCATTCTCTCAAAATATGGACTGTTACATAAGTTAAAGGTAAAGCATTCAAAAAAAAAAAAAAAAAAAAAAAAAAAAAAAAAAAAAAAAAAAAAAAAAAAAAAAAAAAAAAAACTAACCTATGGCAGAATATACTTGCTTTCTTTCTTCTTTCTTAAAGGTATTATTGATTGTTGGTTGTTGTATATCTGAAGTTATAAATTGATCCATTGGACCTTGTGAAATTCCAAATTTACGAACATTGGGAGTTATAAGGCCACCACTTATAATTCCTTCATCCAAACATTCAATTCTACGTAATTCAAAATTGTCTTTTTTTTTCTTTGTATTTCACTTTTTTGTACCTATAAATAATTATTGAATAGTTATACAACACTTTGTGGTGCTTTGTCACATGCTTTAGCATCATTTTTAGTTTCAGGCAACTGTTGATTCATTCTGCAAACACTACCTCTATAAGTTTCTATACAACAATTGCATATCAAGTTTTCTTTTTTTTTTCTTTGTCATCAGGATCTTCTTTAACACAATGTTCTCATGCTAGATCCCGCCGTGACATTTTTTCTCAAACCTAAACAATGTACTAAAAATACAATACAATAAGCATCCAATGAGTTCAATTACATTGTATGTAAAAGTTCAAATTGCTAAGCATACCCAAATATTAACAACACATAATGTAACAAATATTAAAACCATATGACAAATTTGAATTATTTTAACAAGTAACAACATATTACAAACTTAATGCAAAACAACTATTGAAAAAACACATAAAAATATAAAAGGATTGTCTACCACAATGCATCAATTACCATTGCCATGTTCTTTAACATGATAACCATGCTAAACAGAGGAGAAGAAGACAAGCAGCTCTTCCAAAACGAGAATATATTTAATCTAGAAATAAAGTAAAAGAAAACAAAAAGGAAAAAAAGCATTCACAAAAAAATATATAATAAAAAAAGTAATTGTAGTAATGTAAAATTTTCTTGTTTCTTTATTTATTTATATAAAATGAAACAATGTAATAAATACTCTTCAATTGACTCATTAAATGATTGAACATAGCTGTCTATCATGAAGCACAAAAAAAAGTAGCATGAACTAAGGCACATAAAAATTTTGAAAGAAAATACAATAAGGTAAAAATGCATTAAATGCTAAGTCATAAAGTAAGAATACAAATCCCAAAACATAAAATAAACTAAGACACCACTTGCAACACTTGGCAACAATGGGAGGAGGACCACCATCCATAGAGTACACGCCCAAACTCCAAATGATGACGATAGTAAAACAAAGAATAATTAAAGTGCAAGGATGACACACATGAAGAAAATAAGTTCAATGCCTTGACTTTGTAAGCCACATTGCCACAACATCAGCCATGGCGATACACACAAAGTAACAAAAGCACCATGGCGACACACTGTGTATACGAACACAACAACACACAGATTAGGTGGCCAATCATGGCCAGAGAATTGAGAAAGCGAGAGGGTAGCTATGGCCAATGCCGGCCATGGACAAAGAGACTGAGACAGAGAGAGAAAGGTGGCCACCTATGTTCGGTGTCTGCCATGGAGAGAAAGAGACTCAAAGAGAGAGGCATACAGTTGCAATAGAAATTCTGACGTTGGGTGATGGCTCCACCAGCTGCAGCTCCAAACTCTAGTAATTTCACATGCGTGCAGCAATGGTTGAAATCTTCAACTTCACAGGTGAGTTGGGATTGAGAAAAGGGGATTTAGGGATACAAACAGGGTTTAGTTAGGGCTACGTGTGAAGCCCTCTTCACCAGTTTTATTGAATTTTTAATTTTTTAATTAAAAAAAATGAAACAGACTCAGTCCCTATTCAAGCACAGAATGTGCCATGGATGGAGGCGTACGCCTCTACCAAATGAGGCGCATGCTTCAGGGATGCGTGTGCCTCACAGCCCTGCCTCAAGGCAATTTTTCTAAAAACGCTTTGAGTCGCATTTTTTTTTGTGAGGCATATGCTTATTACAACATTTCCCCAACATCGGACCTCTTCACGCGAGTGCAACATGGGTTCCGGTCTGGACCTAATCCAGGCCCGCCTTGCTCACAAAAAAGTGTTGAATGTTACATCATCTCCTTCTTTAACATTGGGCAATGTGATACTTAATAGGTCATTGCAGGCTTACAATCAAGCATCTTTGCTTTCTTTAAAATATCAATGACATATTTTGTTTGACTCACAAATAATCCTCTTGGAGCCCAATATACTTTTAAACATAGAAAATATTGTAGCCAATTAGGATCCTTAGCTGGAATTTCCTTTTTCACAGAGGTGATAAAATATGCAATGATGCTAGATTCTGTAGTAAAAATCGTGTCATCAACAACACAAACAAGGAGAATAATCATGCTGTCACTCTTACAATATATAAACATTGATGGATCTGTGACACTACCAGTCAAGCTATAGTTAAACAATAAATTACTAAGCCGAGCATACCAGACTCTTGACACATCCTTTAGACCATATAAAATACATCTTCATAACTAGGTGGTTACTTGATAAATCACAATGATGGTTTCATAAGTTTTTCCATGAAGGAAGACATTTTTAACATCAAGCTGCTTAATTTTTTATCCTTCAACTTGAGTAAAACCACATGCAACACTGCATCAAAGTGGATTAGCTCGAGA
Organism: Nymphaea colorata; assembly: GCF_008831285.2. Lineage (NCBI taxonomy): Eukaryota > Viridiplantae > Streptophyta > Magnoliopsida > Nymphaeales > Nymphaeaceae > Nymphaea > Nymphaea colorata. The sequence goes on from NC_045149.1 coordinate 13,362,690, forward strand.
AATAGCAATAGTGCTTTTTCAAACAATTGTAATTTGTGGTCTAATCAAACAACATCTTGCTTCCAACATAGGACTTGTTAAAAGTAAAATTCAGGAAAAATAATCAGCACATCATAGTTAGCAGCTCCAAATCAAGGTCATCATCGTCATGATCATCAATATTGATATCATCACAATCCTCAATATCGATATCATCAACAAGATAAGGGAACATAGGAGTTTGTCACTCGGTATTTTGACAAAAATATGATCGTCCAGTTCCTATAAAACCTATCACTAAAATACCCCTAGGAGGGGGTACAACTAAGCGGAGCAAAAAGTGGTTTCCATAAGTTTGCTTTTAGTCTATCAAGAGATCCATCAGATTTTAACTTAGTTTTAAAACCCATGATCTAACATTCATTGAGGAATCATAAAAAACAAGCTCCCATGTGTTATTTTTCGAAAGACCTTGCATTTCTTCATCCATTATATTTTTCATCCAGGATGATTGAAACCTTAATGGTTTTTTGGCTCATTAGGAATCTCATTATAGAAAGAATGCCAACATGCTTACTTAGGGTTCAATTTGGTAATACCTGACATGGATCGATTCACCATACTCCTTCCAGTTCAGTAGTATACAAAGAAGTTGGATCATCAACTATTCTTGCAATTTTTGTTCAATATTCATGTCCTTGTCATGAACATGTCCTTCAACAAGAACCCGCTACGAATGGCTGCTCTAATGAAGGTCTTCATTATTGTCAACTTGTTCAACTTCAATACCATTTTCACATTGAACAAGTTGAGTTTCATCACTCAAATCATGGACATCATCATCTTTTATGGAGATGGTGTTTGATCAGAGTCCTTATCTTGGGGCATAATATCAACAATACCCCAATCTTCATATGAGCATAAATCCATAGACGAAGAATTAGGAACATAAAGATCAGACAACTTCTAGGGAAACAACATCTCTTTAAAAAAGTGCTATGATAAATAAAATTTGTTTTTATTAGGACTCCAACAAAAATATCCTTTCTGATAAAGACTACAACCTAAAAAGACACAAGGAAACTCTTGGGATTGAATTTATCTGTACCATGGTTATTCAAGTTTGGATAGTATCAATACCCAAAAACTCTAAGCATAGTACAGTTGGGATATCCCCCATACAATTTAACATAAGGCGACTTCATATTGTTTAACAAGGATCATAGTCAATTGGAAAAAAATGTGATAGTACTGAAGGCTTCTACTTAAAATCTTTTAGGAACTGACCCATGAAATAACATGGTCAAACCTAAATGAGTAATATTGCTATGCTTTCATTCAACCAATACATTTCACTCTTTAGTACACAGATAAGAATTGTTGCTTAGTTTCAAGTTTTGAGAGAGTTTGAGCAAATTTCATGTTTGCATACTCGGTTCCTCCATCCGATTGAAACTTTTTTTATCTTAAGACTCAAATTGCCTTTCATCGAATTCACAAAAATGCATAAAAAAGTCAAATATTGATACCCTCTATGAGAAATAATGGGAGCCAGTTCAGAAAGATAGAATGAATATTGTCTAGCAAACCAAAATTATGATGCTCAGATAAACTATTGAAAAAATATAAAAGAAGCATGGTAAACAAGAAGATGCAATGAAAAGATTATTTTCATGAAACATGCATAGTTTTTTACCATGGAAGGCCATCATGAGCATTAATTACACAATGCAAAGAAAGAGCTTCTAGATGACGTTCCCATAATCTTGGCAACGACAGCCCAACTAAGGAAAGAAAGTTTGAACTCAAACTTTCTTTCCTCTTCCTCTCAATCGTTATGGTGTATTTCCATAAACGTTGTAATTAGCCCAGATTTCTTGCCATGTTGTATTCTTTTCATATCATGTAACGTGCTACACACTATATAAAGAGAAGAGATCCCTTGCATAACAACGCAAGAGAGTTAGCCATTCATTGTGTCATCATTCTCTCTCTCTCTCTCTCTCTCCTTTCTACTTTCTTTCATGGTATCAGAGCCACTTGCCACTAACCACATGGCATCGTCGTCGTCAATCGCAAGCCTCGTCTCTGTGAATTTAAATAGAGATAACTATTTGTTGTGGAGGAGCCAACTTGAGTCTATGATGATATCTCAAGATTTGATGAAGTTTGTCGACGGATCTGGTGAAGCTCCATCAGAAATGATTTGATGTGTAACATTGTTGGGTAATAATCTTATTTCTTGGGCATCTAAGAAGCAACAAACCGTGGCTCGTTCAAGTATAGAAGCTGAATATAAATCTCTCGCATGTGCTGCTGCAGAACTCTTATGGCTGAAAGCACTACTAATCGAATTGGGCATATCATGCACTGGAACTCCAATATTGTGGTGCGACAATATAGGTGCATTATATTTAGCAGCAAACCCTGTTTTTCATGCTTGGACAAAGCACATCGAAGTTGATTTCCATTTTGTGCGAGATCATGTATCAAAGGGACATATCTCAATCAAATTTATTAGATCACTCGAGCAAGTAGCAGATGGATTTTTTCACAAACCTCTTGGATCTGCAAAATTCAAAGAATTTAGAGACACGCTGAGCATTGTCCCTGCCACGCTTAGCTTGAGGGAGCGTGTAAAAGATCTTCCTTGTTGTCAAGGAGGAATCAGTGGAAATCAAATTCACTAAACTTGGCAATGTAAAAGATCTTCCTCGTTGTCAAGGAGGAATAGCGGAAATCAAATCCACTAAACTTGGCAAGAAGAAAATGTCACTGGAGGAGCAACCCAACTAAGGAAAGAAAGTTTGAATTCAAACTTTCTTTTCTCTTCCTCTCAATCGTTATGGTGTATTTCCATACACGTTATAATTATCCCAGATTTCTTGACGTGTTGTATTTTTTCCATATCTTGTAACATGCTACACACTATATAAAGAGAAGAGATCCATTGCATAACAATGCAAGAGAGTTAGCCATTCATTGTGTCGTCACTCTCTCTCTCTCTCTCGCGTTTCTACTTTCTTTCATGGTATCAGAGTCACTTGCCACTAACCACATGGCATCATCGTCGTCAATCGCAAGCCTCGTCTCTGTGAAGCTAAACAGAGATAACTATTTGCTGTGGAGGAGCCAACTTGAGTCTGTGATGATATCTCAATCGTTATGGTGCATTTCCATACACATTGTAATTATCCCAGATTTCTTGACATGTTGTATTCTTTCCATATCTTGTAACATGCTACACACTATATAAAGAGAAGAGATCCATTGCATAACAACGCAAGAGAGTTAGCCATTCATTGTGTCGTCACTCACTCTCTCTCTCTCTCGCGTTTCTACTTTCTTTCATGGTATCAGAGTCACTTGCCACTAACCACATGGCATCATCGTCGTCAATCGCAAGCCTCATCTCTGTGAAGCTAAACAGAGATAACTATTTGCTGTGGAGGAGCCAACTTGAGTCTGTGATGATATCTCAATATTTGATGAAGTTTGTCGATGAATCTGGTGAAGCTCCATCAGAAATGATTCTAAGAAATGGCAAAGATGAACTCAATCCTGAGTTCGCAGCATGGAGAAAATCAGATCAATTGGTTTTGAGTTGGATCAAATCCACCGTTTCTGAAGCTGTTCTCGGTCAAATAATCAGGACTCACTCAGCGCGAGAAGCCTAGGCGGCACTGGAAAAATCCTATGGCTCCCCGTCTCCACTGCGAGTCATGTTATTGAAGAAAGAACTGATGTTCATCAAGAAAGGTAACGCATACATGACTTCTTACTTGCAAAAAGTCAAATTTTAGTTGATTCTCTTGATGCAGCTGGCTGTCACACGGCAAGTGAAGACTTAGTTCAAATCATACTTAATGGAGTCCCATCAAAGTATGAAAGTTTGATCACTTCTATAGTCACATCCTTAACAAAATTGCCTAGTTTTGCCAAGCTTTATGATCTTTTGCTGAATCAAGAAACATGTCTTCAACTTATAAAAAATGATGTTATCGAGTCACCTATGGAAAGGCAAGTTACTATAACAGCCTTCAACACCATTCGAGGCCGCAGACGTGGGCGCGGTCAAGGCCATTATCAAGGAAGAGGAGGTTGTGGTAGAAACTAGTTTCTTCAGCTGGCCCAAAATCAATTCAATAATCATCAAATGACTAGTGTTCAGCCGAATAATCCTTCACAGCCGCACCACCAGCGAACTACCCCGCCATCCAAGAAGATCATCGAGTGCCTACACTGTGGCCGTAAGGGTCACACAGCCAAGATGTGCTGGGATATCAATCCTCGCACATTTTCAGCCTTAACATTACAAGAGTCGGATGATGAATATTAGTATCCAGACACAGGAGCAACCAACAATATTTTCGCTAGTGGTGAAAATCTGGAGAACAAGCAAATGTACTTAGGCTCCGAATCTGTGATGGTTGGAAACGGTAAGTGCCTTCCTATTTGTCACGTAGGGGACTTATAGGTTAATATTCAAGGGACTGATTTCATTCTGAAAAATAGCCTACATGTTCCCAAGATAGCACACAATCTGATTTCTGTGGGTCGTTTTACATCTGACAATGATTGCATTTTTTAATTCACTCCATCTGAATTTGTGATCAAGGACCACAAGACAGGAACAATACTTTTTCGAGGACCGAAAACTAGTAATGGTCTTTACCCAATTCAAGTAAAGACCAGATCTAGTGATGACATCAAGAAGTCATGTGTGGTTCAACAAATAAAGAAGGTTCGAGGGTCGTATGAGGAATGACATCGGTGACTCGGACATGCAAATAGGAACGTAGTATCTTTGCTTAATGCTCTCAGTTACATCTCAATATGTAGTCCTATTCCGAAAAGGAGTGTGAACATTGTTTAATCGGAAAGGCGCATAAGTTGCAGTTTCCTTTGTCGTCTTTTCATGCTGCTAAACCTCTTGAACTCCATCACATGGATGTTTGGGGACCAGCCCCGGGGGAGTCCAAAGATGGCCTTAAGTATTTTCTATTGATTGTTGATAATTATTCCCGCTTTACTTGGTTGTTTCCATTGAAAAATAAAAGTGACATACATTAGTGTTTTGTCAATTTCAAAACTCTTGTGGGGAACCAGTTGGGAACCACCATCAAAACTGTTCAATCAGACAATGGAGGGGAAGTTTGCAATAAAATTCTTGAAAATGAGTTGGAAAAATAGGGAATTATGCACCGTTTTTCATGTCCATATACACCCGAACAAAATGGAATTGTAGAAAGGAAAAAATTGGCATGTAGTTGAGACCAGATTAAGTATGTTTCATGATGCTCAACCTCACCATCGTTTTTTGGTGGAAGCCTTTAGAACGGCAGTCTATATAATCAATCGACTGCCTACTCTCAAAATAGATCGAAAATCACCGTTTCAAATGATATTCAATCAAGTTCCCGATTACAGCTGTCTTCGAGTGTTCGGATCCAAGTGCTGTCCATTATTGACGTTGAGTAATGACAACAAGTTTCAGCCTAAGACAACTCCATGCATTTTTATTGGATATGAGAGTCGACACAAGGGATATGTATGTCTAGATCCTAAATCAACACCTGAGTACTTTTCTCAGTGACATTGGTTTTCAGGTATCTCAATCAGACGCGTCTCTATTTATTTTCCACCAAGGATGTGAAAGGATATATATCTTAGTTTATGTTGATGATGTTATTATCACTGGATCATCCAATGCTCTCATAAATCAGACTCTTGCCAAACTTCGGGCATCTTTTTCAGTCAAGGACTTGGGTGATTTATCATATTTTCTTGGCATAGAGGTGACCAGGCAGCCCAACAATTTGATTCTTCAGCAAGGAGCCTATCTTAGCAATATATTACAGAAAGCTCACATGACCAATGCCAAGCCTGTCCAAACCCCTATGTCAACGGGTCATGTTTCAGGGTCTAGCACTTGGTTCTTGGATCCTACTCTCTATCAGAGCATCGTGGGAGCATTGCAATATCTCACCCTCACACGTCCGGATGTAGCATTTGCAGTAAATTGAGCATGTCAATACATGCATCAACCCTTAGAATGCTATTGAAGGCTCATCAAGTGCATTCTCGGATATTTACAGGGCACAAGCCAGCTTGGACTATGCATTCAAAAATCTAATCATCTTCACTTAAGCGTATTTGCCGATGTTGTTTGGGCTGGAAGTACTGAAGATAGGAAATCAATAGGTGGATGTGTAACATTCTTGGGTAATAATCTTATTTCTTGGGCATCTAAGAAGCAATGAACCGTGGCTCGTTCAAGTACAAAAGCTGAATATAAATCTCTTGCATGTGCTGCTGCAGAACTCTTATCGCTGAAAGCACTACTAATCGAGTTGGGCATATCATGAACTGGAACTCCAATATTGTGGTGCGACAATATAGGTGCATTATACTTAGCAGCAAACCCTGTTTTTCATGCTCGGACAAAGCACATCGAAGTTGATTTCCATTTTGTGCGAGATCATGTATCAAAGGGACATATCTCAATCAAATTTATTAGATCACCCGAGCAAGCAGCAGATGGATTGACCAAACCTCTTGGAACTGCAAAATTCAAAGAATTTAGAGACAAGCTGAGCATTGTCCCTGCCACACTCAGCTTGAGGGAACATGTAAAAGATCTTCCTCGTTGTCAAGGAGGAATCAGTGGAAATCAAATCCACTAAACTTGGCAATGTAAAAGGTCTTCCTTGTTGTCAAGGAGGAATAGTGGAAATCAAATGCACTAAACTTGGCAAGAAGAAAACTTCATTGGAGGAGCAACCCAACTAAGGAAAGAAAGTTTGAATCCTCTTCCTCTCAATCGTTATGGTGTATTTCCATACACATTGTAATTATCCCAGATTTCTTGACATGTTGTATTCTTTCCATATCTAGTAACGTGCTACATATTATATAAAGAGAAGAGATCCCTTTCATAACAACGCAAGAGAGTTAACCATTCATTGTGTCATCATTCTCTCTCTCTCTCTCTCTCTCTCTCTCTCGTTTCTACTTTCTTTCAGCTGCAAGGTTCATTTGGTTATATCCACTTCACTATAAATCTGATATTTATCAAGTATTTGTAGATTTTTATAAATTGGTTGAAAGATATTTTGACAAAAAAACTTAAAATCTTATGAAGGCGGAGAATTCACTAGTCAGTTGTTGGAAAATTATTTAAAAATCATGACATTACGACATATTAAATCATGTCCAAAGCTGCTACCCAGAACGGAATGGCTGAATGGAGACATTGTCGAATTAGGATTAACTATGCTTTTCCATGCCCATGTTCCTGTAAAATATTGGGTGGATGCTTTTCTTATTGCTGGCAATCGTCTTTCTACGCTGATGCTACAAATGAAATCTCCTTTTAAGAAAGTTTTGGGTGAAAAACCTGATTATGCTTGTCTTCGGATTTTTGGAAGCCGATGCTTTCCATACTTAAAAGACTACTTACAGAACATGTTTGAGCCATGCTCCCTCCCCTGTGTATTTCTTGGACATAGCTCCATTCATAAAGGACATCAGTGTCTTCATCCTTCCTACCGGAAGAGTTTATATTTCTCGACAAGTGGTCTTCGATGAAACATGTCTTCCATTTCAAAAGCCAGGAACATTATTTTCTCCAACTACAATGCCTCAAGATGTGGTTACCTTCTTGGATTGGCATGAACCTCCCTCTAATGTTCATAATGATGCTTGCATAAATTGTAGTGGAGCTGAAAACAGTAATCATAATGACTCCTTGCCCATCATTCAAATGCATGGAGGACTTGACAATGATCAACTTTCTTGTTGTGGCACCATCACAAATGATCAAGCTGTCCCACAACAGGCACTCAACTCTCTTGATACAAGCGGCACCCATTTATCTACCACCAGATTGCCCATTGACACCGGCAGCCTGATTAATCATGAGCAAGATAATAGTGCAGGGGCGATCAATTCTCATCCAATGGTGACAAGAGCCAAAGATGGGATTTCAAAACCAAATCCCAAGTATTTGCCTCCTTGCTACCATTCCCACTGAGCCCAAAAGCATAAAGGATGCTATGCAACATGATTGCTGGGTACAAGCTATGAAGGATAAACTAGAAGCACTCGACTCATGCAAAACATGGACATTGGTACCTAGAACACCTGATATGAATGTTGTTGGAACTCGATGGGCGTTCAAGGCCAAATTGAAGAGTGATGGATCTCTCGAGCGCTTAAAAGCTAAACTTGTCGCTCATGGCTTTAACCAAATCCCAGACGTGGATTTTTTGGAGACATTTTCACCAGTAATTAAACCTGCTACCATTGAACTTGTATTGGCTATTGCATTATCACGTCATTGGCAGATTAAGCAACTTGACGTCAAAAATACCTTTTTGCATGGAGATCTAGAGCAAACCAATCTTTATTGAACAACCTCCTGGATTTTGAGATAAGCATCAACCTCATCACGTGTGTCATTTCCATAACACTTTGTATGGACTTCGGCAGGTTCCACAAGCATGGTATGATCGGTACGACACCTTTCTCTTATTTAAGGGTTTTTTTTCAGCATTTTAGATTCTTCCTTATTCATTTGCCATGATAAGAAAGGAACTATCGTACTTCTACTAAATGTTGATGATATCATTTTAACCGGCAGCGATAATGATTTTCTCCAAGATTTTGTTCATGTCTTATGTAAAGAATTTGCCATGAAAGATCTCGAAGAACTTCATCATTTTCTCGGTATTGAAGTTATTAAATCTAGTGGAGTTTTTTTCTTAAATCAATGCTGATATGCCTTTAGTTTGTTGGACAGAGCTCAGATGGCAAGAAGTAAGTCTGCAGCGATACTTCTTGCCCTGAATTTTAAGGTTGATGACACTGATTCAAATTTCCCTGATCCGACATTTCATAGTTTAGTAGGGGGATTGCAATATTTAACATTTACTCATCTAGATATCTCCTTTAATGTGAATTACATTAGTCAACATATGAAGCAGCCTAAAAATGGGCATTTTTCAGATTCTTAAGCGTATCTTACGCTATGTTCATGACACTATTTCTATGGGGTGTACTCTAAATCCCCAATGGTCCATAAAGTTGCACGCTTATTCTAATTCAGACTGGGCTGGTTGCCATGAAACACGACGATCTACAACCGACTTCTACACTTTTGTGGGCACAAACTCTTAGCATGACAGATCAAACGGGCGTTCAATATGGAGCTGATTATGGTGGACAAAATCGTGCCGATGAAAAGGAATGGAAAATTGAGGAAACTAGAAATCAACGATCCCTTGATTACAGCAATAAGAAAAAGGAAATTGTATCCCAACGCATGGATCAATCAATCTGTAAACCAAAGGAAAGATGTCTTTCCAAGAATAACTTGATGTAAATTTCCTATATATATTAGTGGAACCTCACCCAATGAAATATAGGGTGAAATAGGATTGTCGTGGATGTAGGAGAACAATACTCCGAACCATGTTAAATTGTGAGTGATTTTGTCTATGTTTGAATTTTAACATGGTATCAGAGCTTTAATGTGAAAATCTAGCGACCGGACGTCAATCAAGGGGGGCGACCAGTCCAGTAGATTCGCCAGAGCCCAAGGTACACTCCAACCAATTTTGAGACACTTTAGTGCTGTATTGATGAAGAAATCAGTCACGGCCAGATTTGGGTGGAAATCGGCGGCGATACAAGGCATTCCGCCGCCACATCGATTGTTTTCCCAAGTTTACATTGAATTTGAGAATTCCAGTGATCTGGTACATTGATCTTGCAGTTACCCTTTTTTTATGCATGTTATCTTCACTTGGAGTTGATTTCTGTCATTGATTGCATGAGATTTGAATCAAATTCGTCTGACTATCGGACACTCGACCTATTGGAAGAAGTAGCAGAACAGAGCATACCGCCTAAGAACTTGTTACGAAATTGGCCGGCATTGTCAGCTCCGACGACTATAGAGGTCAACTGCAGACAATTTTCTATTATGGGAATCTCAATTTCTACCTCTATTGTATTCATATGATTTGCTTGGATTCATTGATGACTCTAAATCATGTCCAAATCAATATATCACCAATAGTGATAAAAAATCTCAGTCCATTAATCTTGAGTATGTGACATGGATGAAACAAGACCAACTTCTCTTAAGTAGTATTATTTCTTCACTGTCTGAAATGATACTTGCACAAGTTCTTGGACTTAAGACGTCATATGAAGTATGGAGTGCTCTTAAAAGGTCCTATGCTGCCCATTCTCGCTCAAGAATCATGCAACTCAAGGAACAACTACAAGGACTTGGAAAGGAAACTTAACTATGGGCGATTATTTCTATAAAGCCAAGATGTTGGCTCACCAACTTGCCGTTGCTTCAAAACTAGTAGAAGAGAAGATTTAACTATGCATATCCTGAGAGGACTTCCTCGTGAATACTCAGCCTTCAAAACATCTTTGACCACTCATGTAGATCCTATATTTCTCAGTGATTTGCATGGACTTCTTCTCACACAAGAGACGCAACTAAAAGAACAAGATCTTGAGCATGAAAAGTTTTCTCATGCTGCACATTATGCCCAACCATATTCAGCTGGAAGGAAAAATTTTAGACAACCCTCAATGCTTCATAGAGGACATGGCCGATGCCGAGGCAGGTCTAATTTTGGACGTGGCAGATCTGATTACGGTGGAAGAAAGTGGATTATCTGTCAGTTTTGTGATAAAATGGGCCATAGTGCCAAGAATTGCTTTAAAATAGCAAGGAAAGATCACACCAGAGCAGCAACTACCAACTTGAATATGTCACCATCCTCAAATGCTCAAGTATATCACTCCAGTTCTTATATGTTCGATGATGCAAATTGGATCCTTGACACAGGAGCAACCCATCACATCACCAATTCTTTTAGATCGATGACAATTCATGAACCTTATGAAGGCAACAACACCATTAAGGTTGGGGACAGATCAGGTGTGTGTATTCAAAACATTGGGTCAGCTCTTTTTCATCTTCCTAAATCTACTGTTGCTCTGCGAGATATTCTTCATGCTCCAAAAATGGTTCATAATCTGTTATCGAATAAATTCTGCAAAGATGATCAAGTTATAATTGAATTTTCTGCAAATCATTGTGTAGTGAAGGACCAATGTACATGGGTGGTGATCCTACAAGTAGGCCTAGGCGTCGGGCTGGGCCGGGCTGCCATCGGGTACTCGGTACCCAGCCCGATCGGGCCTGGGTCTGGGCCGGGAAAACCGGGTCCCGGGCCAGATGACGCAGCCCAGGTTGGCCCGGCCTGTCCCGATCCGGTCCGCTCCCCCTCCATCTCCAGCTCCAATCGCTCTATCACCGACTGTCGTTCTTGAAGAGAAACGTCTTCAGAGGGAGAGAGAAAAAAGCAAAAAGCAAATGGATTTCTCCTAGGAACCGAATCTAAGGCAAACGGATCGAGTTAAGTAAGCTCTTCTCCTTCAGACGCAGCTGCTACTTCTTCCTCTTTCCTCTTCTTCTACTCCGCCCGTTTCGTTGCCTGATATTTCTTCAGCGGCTAGGGCTTCGGGCCATCACCCGTGAAGACAGAACTGGAGGAGCGATTGCACAGGCTCTGGATCTGAATCGGAGAAGGAGAACAACCGTATCTTTTGGAAGTTGGGCATCTATTCCTTCTTCTCTTGTTCGGCCTCCCTATTATGTTACTTCTTCTCTTGTTCCGCATCCTGGACAAGGATGGCATCTTCTGCGTCTTCGACTCTGACGGCGACTGTCGGTGCCCGAGGATCATCCGTAGGACAAGTGCGGCCGTCGGGCGTCGAATGAAGGCTCAAACGGGCCGGGCCGGGTCGGGCCCAACGGGCCGACCCGGCCCGACACCCCTACCTACAAGGAAGGAGTAATAGTGGCCTCTATTGTATCCAACTCCCACAACGAGAAAGCAATCAACGTCAAACTGAGAAGGTGGCACTCTATGTAGAACGAACGACTATTACTAGATGCCACACTAGACTTGGACACACTGCTTTAATTAATGTTCATTTTATTTTGAGACAATTTAAACTTCCTTTTGAATGTGATGTCAAAAACAATAACTTTTGTGATGCTTGTCAATCTAAACAATCACATGTTCTTCCATTCACTCTATCTGATCACCAAGCCACTAAACCATTTGAAGTGGTTCATTCAGATATATGGGGTCATGTGCCCATGATTAGCAAAGACAGATATCGATACTATGTCTCCTTTATAGATAAATACTCAAAGTATACATGAATTTATTTTCTGGCATATAAGTTTGACATTGAAAAGGCTTTTAAAGCATTCAAGGTGAAAGTTGAAAATATCTTTGATTCAAAAATCAAATTCTTCCAATCTGACAGTGGTGGTGAGTATGCAACTCTTAACAAGTTCTTCAAGATCATGGTATCGAAAGAAAATTTTCCTATCCTCATACACATGAGTAGAATCGCACAGCTAAAAGAAAACATCGCACCCTTGTTGAAACATGCCTCTCTCTTCTTAAACATGGAGGCGTTCTAGCAGAATTCTGGACTTATGAATTCAGCAGAGCAGCATATTTATTGAACCGCATTCCTATAACAAGTCTTAAAGGCAAGTCTCCGTTTGAAATTTTATTCCAAATATCTCCAAATTATAAATTCTTGTGGGTGTTTGGCTGCGCCGCATACCCAAACTTACAACTTTATCACCAGCACAAGCTTCAACCTAAGTCCTCCAAACACACCTTTCTTGGATACTCAAATGTTCACAAAGGTTATCTATGTTACAACCTCCAAAATTCCAAAATCATTATCAGCCGAAACGTTGTGTTCAATGAGTCAGATTTTCCATTTTTTGAACAACCAAAAACACTCCATGATACCCATAGTACCACCACACCACTACCCATTCTTTTACCTATGCTACCTACCACAACCATCTCTCTCTCAAATCACCCACCACCATCATCTCAAACCACTCCTACCTGTGACTCAACTTCCACTCCAACTACACCTCCTACACTAGACGTCTTGGCCATTCCTCCATCTCCAACCATGCCCTCACTTCGAACCCATAACATGATCACTTGCTCACAAGATGGCACAAGAAAACCGAAATCCTCATTTTCAACAACCTACCCACTTCCCACTACTCTTGTCACCCAATCTTACTCTGACCAGGAACCAAGAACTTATGTTCAAGCCCTCAAGACTGTTCATTGACAAGAGGCTATGACAAAGGAGATGCAAGCTCTTCATCAAAATGGAACGTGGACTCTGGTTCTACCGGACAGACCTTTCCCATTATCGGGTGCAAATGGAACTTTGGAACGCTGCAAAGCTCGACTAGTTGCCAAAGGCTATGATCAAATTGAAGGCATTGACTACTTTGAAACATTTAGTCCTATTGTGAAGCCAGCCTACTGTACGCACAGTTTTATCTCTCGCTACTTCTCTTCGATGACCTATAAAACAATTCGACATCAATAATGCCTTTCTTCATGGGGATCTTACTGAAGATGTATATATGGCTCAATCTCCGGGATTTGAAGATCAATGCCACCCAGGTTATGTGTGCAAACTTCATAAAACACTCTATGGCCTAAAGCAAGCCCCAAGAGTCTGGTATCATCATCTTAGTCAGTCACTCCTACATATGGGGTTTAAAACGTCTCACGCTGACAACTCCTTGTTCACCTTGACCACAGGCCAGGATAGGATTTTCGTCATGGTTTATGTTGATGATATTCTAATTATTGAGAATTCTAATGATCAATTTACTCACTTGGTTCATCGTCTCAGTGCTGCCTTCTCTCTCAAAAATCTCAGATTTTTACATTATTTCTTGGGTATTCAGGCCATTCCAACGTCAGAAGGGTTGTTTCTCTCACAACAAAAGTATATTATTGACATTCTGACTAGAACAAATATGACTGGTGCCAAGCCTATCTCCACACTCCTACCGGCCAATTCCTCACTGACAAAGGTTGAAACACCATTTTCAAATGCCACTCTATATCGCCAAACTGTTGGGGCCCTTCAATATCTTACCATCACTAGGCCTGATCTTTCCTATACAGTCAATAAAGTGTGTCAATTTATGCATACACCTACGACTGAAAACTGGAATGTTGTAAAATGCATATTACGCTATGTGAAAGCCACCATCCATCATGGCCTTCTCCTCCATGAGAACTCATCAACTCAACTCCATGCTTACTCTGATGTAGACTGGGCTGGCTGCCCAAACGACCGCAAATCCACTGGAGCCTATGCTATCTTCCTTGGCCGCAATTTGATCTCTTGGAGTTCGAAGAAACAACCTACTATTGTCTGATCCTCTATTGAAGCTAAGTATCGGGCCGTCACCAATACCATTGCAAAAGTCCTTTGGCTTAAATACTTGTTACAAGATATGGGCATCTCTCTTTTCAAACCACCAACACTTTGGTGCAACAACATTAGTACCACCTATATGACGGCGAATCCAGTACTTCATCAGAAAAGTAAACATATTGAACTGCATGTACACTTCGATTGATATCTTGTTGCCCGCAGACAACTCTATGTTAGACACATTCCCGCCTTTCATCAATTGGCGGATCCTCTCACCAAAGCCCTCCCCACAGATGCCTTTGTTTGAGAACGGTTCAAACTCAATGTTTGTTCAAGACCATTGAGTTTGAGGGGGGATCTTAGCATGACAGATCAAACAGGCGTTCAATTTGGAGCTGATTATGGTGGACAAAATCGTGTTGATGAAAAGGAAAAGAAAATTGAGGAAATAGAAATCAACGATCCCTTGGTTACAACAATAAGAGAAGGGAGACTGTATCCCAATGCATGGATCAATCAATTTGTAAACCAAAGGAAAGATATCTTTCCAAGAATAATTTGATGTAAATTTCATATATATATTAGTGGAACCTCACCTAACGAAATATAGGGTGAGAGAGGATCGTCGTGGATGTAGGAGAACAATACTCCAAACCACATTAAATTGTGAGTGATTTTGTCTATGCTTGAATTTTAACACAAACTGCATATCCTGGTCGACAAAGAAGCAGCCCACCCTGGCATGATCCACCACTGAAGCTGATGGCGTCTGCTGCTGCCAAATTGACATGGATTACATATTTTCTCAAGGATATTAGCGTTTATGTGGCTTGACCACCAACCTTATATTGCGATAACGTGTCGGCGCAGGTTTCTATCAAACCTGTTTTTCACTCAACGATGTAACATATAGAGATATATTACCATTTTCTTAGAGAAAAAGTTGCTTTAGGACAATTGACAACTCAGTTTGTTCCATCAGCCGACCAACTAGCAAATATTTTCACTAAGGCACCTTCTCGCTCCATGCTTGAAAATCTTAGAGGCAAACTAGGACTTTCTGGTCCTAAGCCGTCCAGTTTGAGGGACGCTGATAAACCATATGGCAAGACATATGGTAACAGCAAGGTAGCGCGTGGATATGGCAAGAGCAATCTAACCGATGGCAAGGGAAACCGAACATGTGGTGATTATGATAAGCTGGAGCTGGCAAATGATAAAATTGCTAAAAATAAAGCTACTGTCAATCTAACAGATGACAAGGAAAACCTAGCATGTGCTGATTATGACAAGCTATAGTAGGCAAATGATAGAATTGCTAAACATAAAGCTACCGTTGAGAAAAAAGAAGATTGTAAAGATATGGTAGTTATCCAAAATCATTGTAATAGTTATGCTTGAATCAAGGAGGCATGTAGAAACTACAATAAATAAAGGAAGTCGACCACCATAGCCTCCTATGCTGTGGAGGATATTCTCGTGGACGTTGGTGAACTAGCACCGAACCACGTAATTTGGTGTGTTTATTCCTTGTTCTCTCCTGGTTTTATCTTTCATCACAATCACCACCACATTGATTGCACATAGCCATATATGGCATGCATTGGGATGAGATTTTGCCCTGTCATCAAAATTTTCAAGTAAAGGAACAATGTCTTTGTGGCAGGCGTGGAAGGCTTGAGCATGGTCATAACAAGCGACTCAGATGCCATCACATAGTTCTTGTAAAAGCCAAAAGAAATCATCAACTGGCCTCCCAATGAGTGCAAAACTAGCACGGATGGCTTTAAATTTTGTGATGTATGTAGCAAGATAATCATTATTCTTCTTTAATGAAGTAAGGGATTGCATCAAATAGAAGTGTCTCTTTTTGGACTCGCGAGCAAAAGAGGTAATAAGTGCATCTCATCTCTCTATAGATGAATCACAACTGACAACAAGCCCTAGAATATTTTCAGATAGAGTACTAATGATCTAACATTTAATTAAACAGTCAGTCTTTTTCCATGTTGGATTTGGTGGAGCTCTTTCTGCTGCTTCTCTTTATGTGAGCAAGAGAGATACAGACTGGGATGACGAACATCTCCAAGAAAATGCCCTTAAGATCTTGACTTCCAAGGAATGGGAGCACTTGCATCTTCCAAAGAACAGAATTTTCTTGGGAAAGTTTAATGGAAACAATTTTGAAATATTAATGGTTAGGAGCAATGGTAGAGGAAGATGCCGTGATAGCCAAACAAGGGTCTGGAGGAACTAGATACCATAAATGAAAGAAGGAACACAGAGGAAATCTATGTGGTTTGGTTCAGTATGAAGCTACGTCCACAACAGCCGCAACTCTCTCATACCCACTTTATTGATAACAGAGCATATATATATATATATATATATATATATATATATATATAGACATGAGAGCGGTCCATTGACCACATTCTACGTGATAGAATGGTGACTTGTATTTAATAACTTTCTGTTTTACAAGATTTTTCATTATCTTTTTTGGATGGAGAGATTTTGTTATTTTCAAACTGCCTTATTCGTATAGTCTCTTGTTGATCCAGGTAGGCCTTATCCAACTGCTTCCAATCTTCATGCTGGCCTTCGAGCTGCTTCCAACCTTCATGCTGGTTATTGAAGATAAGGATCAATGCACGACAGCTGCGATTGTCAAAACTGTTGCCGATTTTGTTGATCAGAAAATTAGGAAAGAAGATCAAATGTGTAACTGAGAATATCGTCAAGATATTGACAACAATCCTGAGTGATTTCAGAATTTTTGGAGCTGACTGGGAGGAGCGATTGATTTCTAAAGTTCCGCCGGTGTTCAGACGTGTTTATAACTGCCAACGGTGAATCGCCATCTGCTTCCCCTTTTCTGTCTAGAATTGGGATTTCCCAATTCTCTAGCATCCTAAACATTTGCAGATCATTTTTCAAGTGGTTTAAGAAGTGTTTGAGCCGAAAAAAAGAAGCAATCGATTTATGTATCTCTGTCAGGTGATTTCTGAATCTTTTTCGGTAACCAGAGTATTGTTTTGTGGTTGTCGACAGCAAAGCTTCTTTAGAGTTCATTCAGAAATGGCTAAAAACACCAGCAATCATGCATCAAAGTCTGCTACACCAGACACATCACAAAATACAGGTCAGATCTTTCCTGTGCTTCTTGCACCTACAAATCTGCAGTATCTGCTTTCCATTAAACTTGCATTGGATAATTATTTGATTTGGGAATCTCAGTTTACGCCTCTCTTTAAGAGTTATAATCTTATGGGTTTCATAGATGGTAAAAAACCATGTCCATCTGAATGGATGGATGACAACAATGGCTAAAAGTGCCGCAATCCAAAATATGATGAATGACATAGATTAGATCAGTTTTTATTAAGCTGAATTCTTTCGTCTTTAACTGATCTTGTTCGTAGTCATGTTGTGGGAATTGCTTCCTTATGTTGCTCAATGAAGAGCTAGAATCTAGCAGTTGAAAAGCCAACTTCAAAATTAAAAAAAAAGGAATAGAAACTATTTCAGAATATTTTTGTAGAGCTAAAAGTATTGTTTCACCAATTAGCGTTGGCATCTAAACCAGTGGATGATGATGATTTGATCACCTACATTATGACAGGTTTACCATCATGAGAATATGGGTCTCTTAGAACGGCTTTAAACACTAGGTCGATCCTATTAATTTGGAAAATTTGCTTGCAATGTTACTTATTCATGAGTTGCAATTGGATGAAGTTGATAATCTCTCTATCAAAAATACATCAGTAAATTTTACTATGAAGAAACAAAATTTTGGTGGAAATCATTTTAAGAATAACAGAGGTCGCAGTAAAAATCAAGATCGGTCTCCCAAAAATTAGGTTGGATCTTGTTTTGCTTGTGGAAATAATGGTCATATTGCAGCAAATTGTCACATGGTTTGTCAAGCGTGTCATCAACCTGGCTATGGTGCGTTGAAGTGCAAAACATACAAAATTCAGAAAATTAATGATATTCCATCTATTGAAGCACATATCGTTGACGTATATGGGTCGTTTGATCATGGAGGATGGTACCCTGACTTCAGAGCCACACACCATGTCATGCCAGATTTCAACAACTTGACAATATAATCTAGCTACAATGGAGGAGATCAAGTTCGCATCAGAAATGGACAAGGTTTGAACATTACCCATATTGGTACCTCTATTTTATCTCATATTGATTCTAAATTCATAATGAAAAATATTTTGCATGTGTAGTCTATCACCAAAAATATGCTTTCAGTACACAAGTTTACAAAAGACAATGATGTGTTGCTTGAATTTCATCCACAATTTTGTTGTGTTAAGGATGCCAAGACATGGCAGGTTCTTCTCAAAGGAAACAATAAGCGTAGACTCTACAAGCTGCACTTGGGAGCAATTGGGCATGAACTAGCAGCTTTATTTGGTAAACAAACTACACGGCAAAAATGGCATGAGGGACTTGGGCTCCCTTTTATGAAAATCGTGCAGCATGTTCTTCGTAAATATGAGCTTCCTTCTAGTTTCAATAAATTTGACTCTTTGTGTGAAGCATGCCAAATGGGGAAGAGTCATACTTTATCTTTTTCTAGTTCAACTCATGAAATAAATGGACCATTAGATCTTATATTTTCTTGTGTTTGGGGCCCGGCGCCCATTGCTTCCATGCAAAGATATTCATGTTAATTTTGTTGATGGATTTTGAAGGTTCACTTGGTTATTTATTATCAAAAGAAGGTATGAAGTTTTGTCTATTTTTAAAGACTTTCAAAAACTTGTTGAGAAACCATTTGGACGACCCATAAAAGCCTTTCTAAGTGATTGGGGAGGAGAATTTAGATCTTTATCCACATACTTAAAGTCATGTGGGATTGATCATCGCATTTCATGTACCCATACACATCAGCAAAATGAAAGAGTAGGGTGAAAACATCATCACATAGTAGAGACGGGACTCACCTTGCTTGCTCATGCTAGCCCTCCTCTCAAGTATTGAGATTTTCCATTCTTTACAGCTGCATTTCTTATTAACTGACTGTCATCACCTGTTACAAACATGAAAAGTCCATTTCAGCTTCTCTTTAACCAAACCCCAGACTATGCCTTTATTAAAACTTTTGGGTGTGCTTTCTATCCCCATCATTGCCCTTACAATGCTTATAAATTGCAATACCAGAGTACCAATGCATATTCCTTGGCTATAGCACCAAACACAAAGGCTATCTTTGCTTGAATCCTTCAAATTCCAAACTCTACATTTGCCGTAATGTCATCTTTGATGAAAATGTTTTTCCCTATAAAACCATATCTGCACCAAAATCTGAGTCGCCATCTTCTTTTATCTCTCCACCAATGAAGATTCCTCTTCCCACTATAGACTTGTCACTAGTACCACCTTCCCTTGTTACTACATCAATTTCCCCACATGAGCCCATCATTACCGAACAACCACCACCTTCCCCATCACCACCATCTCTCACCACCTTATCCTTACCTGATGAATCCCCACCTCCTGCCCTCAAAACTCACTCCATGATTACTCGCCTACAAACTGGATATCTTAAGCCAAATCCTCGTTACATCACTCATCTTACCGAGCTCCCTTTAGAAACTGAACCTAAAACATTTACCCAAGCCACTAAACTTTCCCAATGGCACAATGCCATGCTTGAGGAATACAATGCTTTGATGAAAAATCATACTTGGATTCTTGTTCTGCCCTCTCCCTCCCAAAATATTGTTAGTAATAAGTGGGTCTATCATATCAGGAGAAAAGCTGATGACAGTATTGATAGATACAAAGTTTGTCTTGTGACCAAAATGTATACACAAGAGTTTAGCACTGATTATTTTGAAACTTTTAGTCTTGTGATAAAACCCACCATGATTTGCGTTGTTCTTACTCTTGCTATTTTCACACAAATGGGTGGTTCAACAATTAGATGTCAAAAAATGCTTTCTTGTAGGGAACTTTATCTGAAGTTGTTTATATGTTGCAACCTCAAGGCTTTGTTAACACTCAATATCTGAATTATGTATGCAAGTTGTAGAAAGCTCTTTATGGACTTAAGCAGGCCCTCGAGCTTGGTTCCAATGACTTAGTTCATTTCTCATTTCCCATGTGTTCTCTACCTCTAAGATTGACACTTTCCTATTTCTTAAATTTATGGGCGCTCATTCAATTTTTATTCTTATTTATGTTGATGATATATTGATCACTGAAAGCTCCCTGCCACCATCCATCAACTCATATGCCAAATGGGGTGCGAATTCTCTATAAAAGATCTTGGTCATCTACATTATTTTCTTGGCGTTGAAGCCCAATTTACACCTCAAGGGCTCTTTCTTTCTCAACGCGTCATGGTTGATGTCAAGCCCCTACCTTCACCTTTAGCTGTTGGAGAAAAGTTGTCTAAGTTTGATGGCATGCCTCTACTTGATCCTACTCCATATCGCCGAATTATTGGTGCTCTCAAATATGCTACTCTTACCAGACCTGATCAAATGTATAACCGAGAATATCGTCAAGATATTGACAACAATCGTGATCCTAAAAATCAAGAAACATATGAACCTTATATTCCTTTAAATATCATTGGATCCTCTCACACAAATGATTGAAGTGTGAGAAAGAAACAGTTTGCTCGTGGATGTAGACTCAATTTTGAGTCAAACCATGTTAAAATCGTCACTTCTCTTTTACTGGTCTTCCTGGTGATTTCTTTGTACTGACTTTGCCTACTCGCTAAATCAATAATTACCCTTAGGGATTTCAGTAGCATGATGAGTCTGACCACAGACTGCGTGCTCTCTCCAGAGATTTATTATGGATTTCCTGGTGGCGACAGAAATTATTTGGGAGACTAGATTGTAATATTGTTCTTGTGGTGCAATACTAGGGGTTAATGCTGAATTGATGTTTTCCACTAAAAAAATGTGCATATATTTTCTACATTGACGGGGAGGGCACCAAGGTTCTCTTTCTTCTTCCACTAGCCACTCGCTGGAAATCCAATCCCCACCTCTTTCCCTCAAAATGGGAGGAGCAAAAGCACTCCTTGCAACCCTTGTTGCCCCTTGCATTTTCTCAAAATCCTAGCTCGTCAAACCTTCTGTGCCCTCCCCCAACCAAAAAACGTCCTGGTTCAGTTTGAGTTTGAGATGTAGCAAACTATTTCGTTTGAGTGTTTCAATTTGTCATCATTTCTTCTTTGATGATGCCACAGAATTACTTGAGATTTAACCTTGGAGGGAAATAAGTAAATAAAACAAATTACATGACAGTCTGAAATTGTCCGTCACTTTGAGCACCTAGCTAGAATCCGACATAAGTTTTGTTGTCTGTTTTCACACACTGGAACGCACAAACTCTTGTTTAAGTGATATCGCTGTTGTGTGAGAGAGAGTCCCAAATTCCAGAAACCTAACCAAGCAGTCGAGATATAAAGACTTTCTAGATTTTCATCTTTTACTAAACACCATACCTTTTTTTAAGGCAAAGAGCAACTTTTGGAGATGAATGAGGAAAAAAAATTCTGTCTCGGTAGCCAAGCAGGCCCTTAACGATCACATAAATGGGAAACCACTGAGGTTTTAGGAATAAATAAAAGAGAACAACCTCAGACTACGGACTCATCAACGATTTCTAAAATATTAATTGTTTCATGTCAGGACTTTGTCCAGCAACAGTAGTCCGGAACAGTTGATGGTAACAATAAGTGGTAACAGCAGTTTAAATCTCAATGTATCCGGTTGACTGGTTGGGTATGGTGAATGTGGTTGGTTTGGTAAAACCACCACAGGAACTTTTTTTTTTTCTTTGAGAGTAAACCATATGGGGCATGCACCAGATTTGTACATCTTTGTAACAGCTAATCGATACCATAATAACAATGATTGAACTGGATCGGTATAACTCAGGCCGAGTAGGTACACTCGTCAAAGAGGAGCCGCGCCCTCGAGCAAGGATCCAGCAGCAGGTCGCAGTTGATCTTTCAACATCAAAAGCAGGACAAGAGTGATACAGCTTGATTTTCATTCGGATGGACCACAGAACGAGTGCCATACTTTTCATTCACATCTTAGCAGAATGAGGCACTTCCATTATCATCCCATTTTCTGAATTTCGAATTCATTTTCTGCACCAAGAAAATGCCTAGCATTTTCAAGGCCCCATGAAAAATGCAGAGCACTACTTACTGCGCCTGACTTCAAGAA
Organism: Nymphaea colorata; assembly: GCF_008831285.2. Taxonomy (NCBI): domain Eukaryota; kingdom Viridiplantae; phylum Streptophyta; class Magnoliopsida; order Nymphaeales; family Nymphaeaceae; genus Nymphaea; species Nymphaea colorata. The sequence goes on from NC_045149.1 coordinate 13,385,225, forward strand.
TCTACAAGGGCCACGCGTTCCACCCACAAGGCGTGCATTAACATCGATCACGTAGAGTTTCATGAACGTGTGTGTGAATACTACATCGTATAATATATAATTACAAGATTTCACGGAAACATGATGCATAAACAGATCATTATTCCAACCCCCTCTCTCTCTCACTCTCTCTACACTCGTTATTTAATATAACCATAAATGTAAATGCACAGCTATATCCGACCACAGGGTTTCACGGATATATGTGTTGCATAAACATTACATAGGGTTTCACGGACATATGTTTGCATAAACATCACATCATGTATATGAACTATACAAGGTTTCACGCGTATCTGATGCATAAACACTACCTTATTCCAATCTTTCCCTCTCTCTCTAAGAGACACCCAGCACCTTCTTAATATCCTTCTGCAGAACACAAAAATAGAAGACGATTGTTAACTGAGAAGGGATGGTTGCTAGCCAGGTGACCAAATATATGCAAGGGGAGCGATTAATATGGTAACGAAATTTCAGGTGGGATACCAAAAGGTTTCTAACAAATATTTATATACATGTTGATTTTTATTTCAAAAATTCGGGCTGAATATGAAACAAGTAATGGGCGTATGACCCAATGCTCGATACCTCGATGCTCAGAGGTGAAGTCGTCGGTGCGTAGCGATCAATCACATGCCCTTCCTGATCAACCAAGAACTTTGTGAAGTTCCACTTTATGCTGTCACCAAACATTCCACCCTTGCTTGACTTCAGAAACTTGTACACCGGAGCAGTTTTCTCACCGTTCACTTCAACCTGCCAAAAAAAAAGTTAAAAAACATATTCACTGGAGAGCCTGCTGATACTTCTAGAAACCTAAAGAACCTGTGATTAGATTTGGTCTTCGGGCATCAATATTTCCTTAGAATATTGCAAGGTCAGAGCTTTAAATTTTAGTAACCAAGATTTGTCAAATCAGGCAAATAGGATTGCAGACTATTACCGAAAAACCAAAATAGAAATGCTGACATAATATGTTGCTCGATACAATTATATCATCAATGAATGAAATCTCCCAACAACCTTTTGAGTAGTTTGCGAGCTTGCCACTATTTTCAGATAGGACCATTTGCAAGCAAACAGCTGATCCATACTTTAAAGTAGCATACACTTCGTATGTATACTGGTTTCAGAAATAGAAGCAGACAGCTGATGCCATACATGGGCAGCGATTGTATTTATGGGGAGGAACTTCAGGTGCTCAGGAAGGATTCCATGTCCCTTATAGAATATCTAAACAAAATACAAATGGTTATACACCAACTTGCCATTGTAGGGTGTGAGGCAGTAATGATAATATGGTGCAGTAGGTTTTGAGTGGAGGTGATTGCCATTTCTATGTTTGCCTACTCTTCCTACATATGACAAATTGCAAGCCAACTTCATCCAGTATGAGAGACATTGATGGGAGTTTTTGAAGGCTCCCAAGCTAGGTAGATTCTCAGGATGCATTCCTCGTTGGTGCTTCTTATAGGCAAGGGCAAATAGGTTCTGTAAACCATTGCTGGAAGCAAGGATGGCGAGGCATACTCCTTAACCGGCGAGGCATACTCCTTAACCCTAATACACTTCTAAATGCTCACGGACAAAGAAATGTTCTGATGTAGTGATTAGAGGTCCTCACTCTAATCCCCACCGAGGAACGAATTAAATGAAAAACAAGAATCAATAACAAATAAAAGCAAGAAAGCAAGGGAAGTAGCAAAGTAAATTAGGGTTTTCTTAATCAACTTCAACAATATCCAAATAAACCATATGCCCCACCCCCCTCTCCCCCCCTTAAATAGGTCTCTAACGACTTCAGATCTTGGATGCATCATGAGACAAAAGATCCAAATTCAAGCTAATAAATGAAGACAAATAAGAAATATAAATGAATGAAAATCAAATGGATCCAACATAAACTTAATAGTTCAATCCAACCTAACTATAAACTAAATGGATAGTCCCTCCGTCATGTTTCCTCACTTGCAATTTGCTTGCTATGAGGTAATACATTAAAGCAAATTGATGGTCAATCCTCAAAATAAATGGAAATATCCTACAGACAGACATGAATAAAGAGAATACTAGCAATAAGGGGTTAACGAGTTGCTGCTGTCTGCCTTTGTTGAGTTCAACCTGAAATAAAATGATCATATGAAGTGGTACTTTGATTTTGGGGCAGCAACTCATGTAACAAGTGATGCAGGTAAACTCCTTAGCCTTTTTCTTACTCTTTAGTAGGAGCAATGTTGTCACTGGGGATGGAACGGACGACCCTATCAGTCGCAAATGTCCAACATTCTTCATATTACCAAGAAAAATATTGTTTATATCTCAAAATTAGTCGATGATAACTATGCTTCAGTTTTCACTTCTTCCTTGTGTAGGTCAAGAACCTTAACACAAAGCACACATTTATTGAGGGGAAGACAGGATAGTATCATGTTTCTAGAAAATGCTTTCAAATATTCTACCATGAAGATCCATCGAGTTTCTTGTTTCTTCTAAATGTGTCCCCTGAAAGTGACAAAACAAAATTTTGCATTGTCCGTTAGGTTACTATAGAAGTGATTCTGTTAAGAAACTTGTTTATGATAAACTCATTTCTCGATGTGGTCTTGGTAGGAGTGAGATATGAAATTGTCCTGGCTGTCATTTGTGTGAGAGTCATATACTATCTTTCCATTCAGCAAATGAAAGAACTTTAAGGCCTTTTAAAATTGTGTGTCTTGATGCGTGAGGGCCTGCTCCCATTGCTTCTGGCTCTGGAAGTTGGTATTATATAATTTCTGTTGACAATTATTCCCATTGTACCTAGATATATTTCATAAAAAATAAATTTTGAAGTCTTTTCCTTGTTCCAAGGTTTTTCGTTCTTTGGTCAAAAATCAATTCTTCGAACCTATCCAATTTTTTTCAATTTGATGGAGGTGAATTTAAATCTAATGGTTTCATGCATTACCTAGACAGTAATGGAATATGGTAAAGGTTGTCTTGCTGGCACACACCTCAACAAAATGAGATCGTGTGTGAAAGCAGACATTATTGGAAGTTCAATAAGCACAACGTATGATAGTAATCTCCCCATCTCTCTATGGACATGAGCATTCCATACTGCAGTATATGTGATAAAGAAATTCTCCATTATGATTTTGAAAATAAAATTCCATATTATACACTGTTTGGCATCCATCTTGCCTGTTTTTAAGATGTTTGTTATGTTCATAACTTCATATTGACTAGTCCCTGAGACACAAATCTCAAGACAAAGCTCTCAAGTGCAGGTTTGTAGGTTATGTTCATGAGTATAAACTATAAGGCTACAGTTACTATGATGCCATCGGCAAATGGGTGAAGATGTCACACAATGTTTCTCATTAATGAGTTGAACTTCGCTTGGCACCATGACGAGAGTCATGGATAAACATCACTGATGGAGGTCTATTATCCATGGTTGAGTACAGAACTCCTTGCTAGTCCTGATGGATAATGTTCTTCCAATTATTTGTAGTAGCCAGAGCCAAGCTGCACAAGTTGAGGAGTCATCAACAAACAATGATTCAAGGATATCTTTTTTACTATTTATTCAAAACATGATGCTAGCCACATTGATTGTTTTAATTAAGGCTAGCTTGAAAGGTTGTAAGCCTCCAGCCACAACCAGCATTTTACGTCACAAGTTTGTATCCGATGATGGAGATCAATATGTTGATCTTACTGAATATTCCAATAGATAGACTTTCGCTCGCCAGACAACATTTATTCAGTCAATCAGGTTTCTCAATCATGCACAAGCCACATACTGGCCATATGGACACAGTTAAATGCATTTTGAGATAACTAAAGAGGATGATTGGGGATAATCTTGTCTATGAGCATATACAACATGGAACATGGGGAGCTAAGCACAAAGCTGTTGTCTACAGTGATGCATATTAGGAAGTGATCCAAATAAGAAGAAATCTTTCCTAGGGTTACCATGCATTTATCTATACAAGGGTACTATGCATTTATTGATACAAACCTAGCATTTCGTAGCAACAGGAAACAAAGTTTGTGAATAGATCCAGTTCTGAGGTAAGAGTATAGATCCATGGCTGCTGCCTCACGTAAGGTTACTTAAGTTCGACATTTATTAACAAAAAGTGAAGGAAAAAACTTCTCGTGCTCCCTTCTCCCTTATCGTGACAATCAAAAGTGCCATAAACATGTGTTGTAATCCAGTTTGTCACAGTCAGGCCAAACACCTTGAGATTGATCAACATTTTGTGAGAACGAAAGTTTGAGAAAAAGAACAAGACAAAGAACAGCATGCTGATCTATTCACCAAAGGCTTCACCCAAAACAGATTTTGGATGTCCAAAGGCAAGTTGTTCATGGTTTATGACCATGTACAATATGAGGAGGGTGAGAAAAAAAATTGTATATACGTATTTGGGTCTAGATCCCATCCAAATATAGATCCAACTGTGAGTTATCACTTATCAGGCCTAGACATGCACTGGTACTTTTTAGTCCATATAAATTAGATCCTTATATTTAATACGATTCAAGTGAAAATACATCATGTTCATTCTATATCTGGGTTTGGATCCAACACAGAATCCATGTGTGTTATTGTATTTTATACTCTGCATGTAAGCAGTGGCAGTGTTATCTTTTGTATATCACCTTGTATTCTTCAGTCATCTAACATTTTGGATATACTAAATCAAATGTGAATTAGGGCACGCCTGAAAGGACAGAGGCTGCCGTCTTGCTACTGAGGAAACTCCTCCACACCCCTCATCTCTTCTTTCTCACATTCAAATGTTTCTGGACATCAAAACCTAACATTGGGCGAGCTCCTTTCTCTCTGGCATCTCTTCTTCTCATTGGATGAATCTGGATATCTAAATCTAACAATAATTTAATCAATGAACAAAAAATGAGGCTTAAATTGGTTACAGTTTATAGCTTTATAGACCAAACACACATATTCCCCCACCAAATTAGCTTACTGGTGTAGGAAAAGATTTGATTAGCAAAAAAATATAAACTTATATATTATCATTTTAATAATATTATCTAATTACTTGGACATCCAACAGTTTATTTTTCTTAAATTGAAACAAAAGCATTACCAGTTGAAGATAACATTATTAGTGGAAACTCATCACCTGTGCTATTTGAAACTTCTGCCCGGTAATAATTAGTAGTCTGTGTTTACCTTGTCAAAAACAGGGAACTCAGCCTTGAATCGAGTGCATACAACTTGCTCAATCTGTTCATTGGTTCCTGGCTCTTGGCCACCAAACTGATTGCACGGGAATGCCAAGATTTCTAATCCTGCATTTGTTAGTACTCTTATTCAGAATTCTATGCATACATGCACAAATAAAGTAGACAGAATGGGTCTGTTATACAACTAAGAAGTTTATTCTTCCTAAACAATAAAAATTACATTGCTAAAATGATTAAGCACACACATGCAAGCATGCACGCACACACACACACACATATATGAGAACTAGATTTGGCTGTGCAACCATTTGGTTATTGGCTGTCTGATGTTCGTTGCCATTTCAGCTCGGAGAATGGCTGTGTTTGGGAAATCCAATTGCACAGATTTCAAACAAACAAAACTATACGATTCAAAAAAATTGCTGAAATCTGGATTGTGGATTGGATTTTCTGAGGATTAAACAATCAACGGTTCAATGTTTTTCGAGGCATAGATTTGATTTTTACATTGGACTTTGATATTTTTTTTAAATGGACCCTCCACGTTGTCAGGTTTTTGAATAAGCCAGCCCAATCCAGTTGATTTTGCGCATTATCAAATTTTTGATGTCTCGAGAACTGTTAATAGAAAAACCAGTGTTGTAGATGTAACATACACGATAAACTACTTAATATAACTAGAAGAAAAATGAAACGATACCCCTGACCAGTTTCAGGGGTGTACAACTATACCACATTGGGTATCATTAATGATATGCTCCTTGTTCTATTCGTGCACTACAGTACGATATTGGCTGTAATTTACATTAATTACACAATAAAAATGTAACAAAGTGTTATTTTTTTTAAAATTAAAGTTACATAAATTTCTTAGATTGAACATGATGTCCGATGTGAAAGACATTCTTATGCATCTAAAATAAGAAAAACAGAAATTATGGCTGATTTCATGCCATAAAAAATAGAGTTTTATCTCAGAAAATCATTTTTTTACTTTAAAAAGTAAAAAATGAAAATTCATATTTTGTGACCCTAAATTGCTTAAAGACTACAAGGAATAAGTCATAGACACTGAAAAGTATCTATTTTCATCAACATTTAAGTGTTGGGAATAATTTAAGTGGTCAATTTTGATTACTTCTAATGAAATAGTGCATGATGTAGGTAAAGTAACCTTTTTTTTTCATGCAATTCATGTTCTTCCATGTAGTGTTTTTTCCTTATTTTTTTACTGTTTTGTGAATTCTTGATTTTTTCAAAAGCTTTTATAAATTTTTAAAATTAAAAAAAATTAAAATTGCAATTTTGTATATCATATTATGTTCCATATCTAACTTAAACCGACCGATGCTGGCTACGTTGCACATTTTGCAATACTTAAGCTTGAAAAATGATTAATTTAATGCATTTTTTCTATCAAGCCACTCCTAAAATCATATTTATAAGGTTAGAATGCACAAAAAGTACTTGTGATAATCAATTTTAAGGAGTCTGGTTTTTACTCTGACCTAAGTGGTGAGGGATATACTAATTCTTCCACGTACACATATGTACATACATCTCTATACACACATATTTTACTATTTTTTGTTTATATCAGAAATTTAGAATTATAATAAAAGTCAATTTAAAAAAAAAAAAGCAATATGAATATAAAAACTGTATAATGTTAAGGGTTTGTATTCCCCCTTTTGTTCTTAAAAAAATTAGATTAATATTTATAGGTGTTGCTTCAGCAAATATAAGATTTTCCATGTTTTAAAACATTGAGATACATTACTATTTACTTAAAAGCTTTTTTCCTTTATGCTATATAACTTGTAACTGTTAATTATTCAACTTTATTAAATTTGATCTTTCAAATTTTTAAGGATGTTATCATATTATGAAATGTTAATTTGTTTCCACTATAATGCATTTTAGTCGTTACATCTTATAAAGTGACGGTTTATAGATTTTACCAGGATACTTATAGTTTTGTAACATACTAGTCTCTCCATTCTAACAGAGATCACTTACGTGTGCCATGTTCCGAGTAAGCTCTACACTCATTAACCATTTATTTTGCGCTTAATGCTTCATATAAATGTGACTATATACAAGAATCTATGTATTTATTTATTTATTGCTTGCTCAAAAGCATCTACTTCAACTTAGGTGCACCAAGGCTTTGTGTTCTATTCATTGTCTAGAATCCACTCGAGGCTTTTGGCATTGACACTTATTTTTAAGAGGTAGAAATTGATGGTTGACAAAAAACACAGTTTGCTATTTTTATTGTTAACGATAAGATTGAAAGGCAACTATTCTAGAGAGATTCAAGGAAAGAATCCCAGCAAGATCAATCAAAATTAATGATAAAGGAAAATAAAATCTTTCCACAAAATCAGATTTAGTTTCTCATGTTTATCGTTGCCAAGATTATGGGAACTTCACCTATTTAAGTTCTTTCTATGCTTCGTGTAACCAAGGCTCTATGCTTTGTGTAACCAAGGCTCGTGATAGCCTTCCATGGTAAAAGACCATGCACGTTTAATGAAAATAAGGTTTTCATTGTTTGTTCTTATTTGTTCTGCTTCTTTTATATTTCCTCAACATTTATAAAGGGGTCAAAACAAAACCATTGAGGACCGATATTGTACAAAAGATGATGGAGGAAAATATTAAAAATAAGGGAGCAACCACTACAAAGTCAAGTTCATTCCTAGACTTCTGCTCTCACCGAGCTAAAGATTGTCAAGTGTTGAACATTGCTTCCTTGAAAGAATGCCCAGGACCGTTGTCAGCAATTAAAGTGTGATTGAACCATCCATAACTGCTCGACAATTTACAGGTTCAGTCAATGAGACTTCGTACAAGAATGTTTTACGTTTCAATACTCATCACAAGAAGAAGATGAATGACACGACACATAAAACCTACAATTTTGTGGCAACCAGGTGGTGCCATGACTTAAGTGTGTTCGACCAACTGCACCATGTCAAGGCCCTCAATGCAACTCCAAATGCCATTAATGACCTAATGTGGTTGCAAACTCAAGTAGGGTGTTGGCTAATAATATTCGAGTTCATAGTCATGGTATTGGATGACTTCGACATCATACTTGAAAATTCTTCATATAGGCTAAGACTATGATGTTTCCCACTCGTGGTTGTTGTTGTTATTAGATGAGGCAGCCCTTCTGGGTCCCACTAGTGCACAATTCTACCCGAGTCATCATCACTTTTTCAGTGTCGTCCTCACAGTTAATAAATAGGTTTGACCAAAGACAAATGATGTATCTTGTTCGATGTTGTTCCAAAAAAAATGATGTTCACCATTACAAAGTGCTGGTACTCGTCAAGCATAACATTCACTTGATCAATTTGTCCAGATGCTTGCTAGTGATGAGGCTGAGCTTGGTCCCAAGCAGTGTTTTAAAACTTGCTGAGTCAACCCGTTGACTCGGTTAACTCGGTTTGACTTCGATGGTTACCGAGTCATCCCAATGGGAAAACTCATTTGCAGTTAACACTTAAAACCCAACTGGATTTGGTTATGACCCGGCTATAAGTCGGCCCGACTGGACCAAAACTCGGCTTGACTCGGCTGAAACTCAGTTTCACTCAGTCAAAACTCGTTTGACTTGGCCATCTAGTGATAAAATTCATATTATACAATCAATCAACAAGGGGTTAGTTAATTGCTATTTAATTATTTGACATGAGTTTCTAACTTACACTGGCACATAAAATTTAAAATTATAGCTCATTTATTAAAATTTGCATATTGCAAATAAAAAGTCAAATATGATTAGGCTTAACTTCATCTATGATTATCTACTTGTTTCAATTTGTAGATCATTTTGGCTCTTTATCTTTTGGAATTTTAGTTTTAGATAATTATACATATATGTTTAGTTTGTTAACCATTGGATAGTTGTAGATATCAAATATATTGATTTTAGTATTTGTTTCTTGTCAAATTGTTCGTTGATAGATTGATCCTTGCTACTTACTTATGTTCAAAGATGAAGCTATGAAATAGCCACAACTATCTAATTGTCCATTTCCTTGTCGTCATATGAGTAAATATGACTTAATCACTACTTACTTGATATCAAGTTAATTTATTTTTAGTTATACATGTGTCAACTCATTTTACAACCTTTTTATGTTCAAATGACAAATTATTATTTTTCTATCAAAAGACAATAATTAACAAAACCCAATCCGAGTCACCAAGTTGACCTGTTGAGGCACGAGTCAAGGATGGACAAGTCGAGTCCCAAGTCACTGAGTTTTCAAACATTAGTCCCAAGCAACCCAAATAGGCTTGTCTAGAATTGTCCAACAAAAGAGTGTCTTGGTCCCCAACAATATCCAAGGGCATTTCTGTCCCAAGGGAACAATCTAATTGCCCCCTCTACCCTGCAATGGTGAGGTGCAAGGATGAAGCCTCATATTTAGAAAAGAAATCAACCATCACTAGAATTAAAGCCATCTCATCAACCTTCAACAGGCCAATGATGAAGTCCATAGAAATGTTTTGCCATGAATGTACAGCCATTCCCTTGAATTGATGTTGCGCGTTCAGCTCCTATTGCAGCTACTACTGCTGTTTTCTTGATCTACCCTATTGGTCAATGAAGCTTGTCTGATGGTATGTCTCTAGGAATATCTAGTACTTTCAACTTCATCATTATATTCCAGGCTGAACACAACAACCTTATGCATCCATTCCACAAGTTAGGTGTGGCTGGTGTATCCGACAGCTCTCTATTCAGTGCTATGCATGGTTCCTTGGTAACCACTAGTTTGATCAGGAAAACTACTGAAATGAATTTGTCAATGAAGGTCACAGATTCGGTCAAGGCGAAGAAACATATAATATTGTAGCTGCTCATGGTTATTTTGGCCGATTGATCTTCCAATATGCTAGTTTCAACAACTCTCATTCCTTATACCTCTTCCTAGCTGCTTGGCCTATTGTAGGTCTAACAAGTTCAACACTGCTGCAGGAGCACTAAACTAAGTGTAATTGTAGGTCTAACAAGTTCAACACTGCTGCTGGAGCACTAAACCAAGTGTAGTATGTGGCTACTATAATCAATATCATTGCTTATGGTAGGTCATGAGGCCCAGAACTACTGACTCTATAATGAAATTATGAAACATGCAGGTGCTTGTAAGCAGAAGAGCTGCAAACTTAGGCTTAGTTGCTTGCTCCTACTTCTAGCCAAATATGATAACTGATATATTTCACTTCATGAGGACCATGGCAAACCATTTACATAGACATCATTACTAGCATACTAAAGGTAAACATGGTCGTTTCAATCTTGAAGATTGTACGTTGAATGAAAATTGACAAAACCCTTACACAACTAGTCAAATTTACTCTTTTGACTGTAGGCAAGGTAGACGTCATTTTCAATATACTTGAGCTAGCAAAATGGTAGGATCTGACCAACAAGACAATTAAAACAGGTTGAACCCATGCATTGGGCCAAATGGGGCTGCACTTTACTGAGAGGCATGGAGCAACATACGAAGAATTGACACAATGGAATGGCTAAGACTCTACAGTAGACAAGGCTACGGGATGTGCCAGCCATTTATGCTTATTTGCATGGCCAAGGAAGAGATAGAATTGGCGAAAGACCTGCCCAAAAGGACACCGCATGGACTTTTGAACAGTGTTAGAGACTTGGAGGTATCGTGAAAACTATGTAATACAAATTACTTATACAGCTGCTTGGCAGACCCTTGCCGTTGTTTGGAACCTTAATTGCACAACCTTCTAAATCGAAAGAAATGAAGAACTTCAGCCTTAGCCAATTAGTCAAATAAGAAATACTGGCAGTGCGTTAGTCACCTAAGCCAGGACAATCTTAAGGGACATAAAAGGCTGCAAAGGTTCAACTGTTCAAGAGCTTTAGGTTGCATGCGATGCTTAGATGAAGGAAAAGTAGCCATGTTATATGTTTGCAAACAAGTGGAAAAGAATCTATAGGTGGGTATCATCTACAAATATTTTGAGAAAACAGGCACCGGATGAAAAGCAGAGAACGAAAATTAGTGCATCACATAAAAGGACGGAACATAAGGACATGGACAAGTACCCAAACTTTCAATAAAAAACAAAGTTGATCAAGCATTATGAATAAAACATGAGATATCACACGAAACAAAATGATAGGACAAAAATGGAACCTTGGTCCTTGTACTTGTCATAAAGCTGATTCAACTCCTTGTAGTTTGAGTCTGTTAATCCGCTGGAACAAAGTCATACAAGTTAAATAATCACTACGAATGTCATGAACTTGGAAATTCAGAAAATTGAAACAGGTACTGCCAATAATGTCGAATTTCATGTGCTCATAAAATTCACTATTCCGCGCGCAAAGAAGCTTCTCTTTCTTCTCCACCTAAAAGACTCACCATTGAGACGCCACATTGACAAGTAGCAAGGTCTTCCCTTTGTACTTGCTCAATTCAACGTCATTTCCTCGCACATCCTGCCAAAGAGAGATTAGATCGCGAGAGGCCGAAGCTAAACTCTGCACATATTAGTTATGGGTAGTAGAATAGGAACTTTATCATAAAATCTGAACGACATGTCTGACTGATTCCGCTAAAATTCTCTTCCAGACCAATCTCCTGGTCAAACTAAACTCAAGCAACACAGAGAATGGAAATTAAATAAGACTTATAAGGAGTTCACGAAAAATTATTTCACAAAAACAAAATCAAGAGCACCAACTCTCAAGAACAAGCTAAATTCCGTCGCCGTTGGTAAAAATAGAATTCCTACTCAGGAATAGAGAAAGACAAGTAGAGCAATTCCTTCATAACAGTGGGAAGTGATACTTAAACCCAGAGAACCGAGTATAAACCAACTTCGTTTCTTCTCCTCCAAGGTCCTATATACCAACCCAAAAATCCAATAATAAACAAAAATTCCGAACTAAAAGTGATACAACCCTGTAAGGGTTCAAACAGGATCCTCCGTATACAACCAATTCCACTGCATCAGACATAAGCTGATCGCTGAATTCGATTAGCCCTCAGACGGATCCCCAGTGAGTAAATCCCAATTCGTTCAAGAGAAGGGTGTGTGGGGGTTTGGGGGAGAGAGAGAGAGTACCTTCACAGTGAAATCGTGAAGGTTTTGCTTCGGAGCAGACGACTGGCTGGCCATACCAGAGACGGACCGAGAACAGGGAAAGACAGACCCGTGAGGGGAGGCCGCAGAAGGGCAGGAGGAGGAGGATGCAGCGAGACCCGTCCTGTATAGCGAGGAAGAAAGAATAAGAGGAAACGGAAGAAAGTAAGACGGAGGGGCTATCAGGGGGGAGCTGGTGAGTCGCCGGAACACCAGAACAGAGGAAAATGGGATCGCCCGGACACCGCGTAGCCGCGCGGAGAGCATGCAGAGTAGGGCGAAGCGGGGAAGGAGCACTCTCGGCTACAAGCGGAAGTATTTATGGGCCTCCGTGTAAAAATTCGACATCGGTGTAAGGTCCTCTCGTAGACGTGGCACAGAGCGTTACACGCGGCACGTGACTTTTCTGAACACGTGTCCGTAGCAGGTTCTCATGTCCCACCTTTTGGAGAGAGACTGCGTGAGAAGTCAGCAGTCAGAATGGATCGGGTCCGGAATCGAGGGTCCAAACCAGTCATACAGATTAGCTGGAAAACCGTAGCTTCGTTAGCCTCGGCTCGTGTCAAAGCGAGACCGGGCAGTACGGAGTTGGAAAAAACGAGCACTTTTTATTTTAGAACATTTATTTGTTAGTTATAAAATATAAAATAAAAGAGGAAAATTGAAATCAGTTGGTTTGTCAAATGTTTTCAGATGAAGAAGTATTTAAATCGGCTGCATAATTGCCAAAAACTATAGTCACAAAAAGCACTTTTTTTTTCGAAAAATGAGACCAAAAAAACGCGATACATTACATTATTCTTTAAAACTAAAAAAACGTTTTTTTTAATGTTAAAAACAAAAAAACGCATTCGTTTATTTAACTTTTTTTTTACTTTTTTCATTTTTTTATTTTTTTAATGCTAAATTGTTTTTCATCATTTTTTATTTTGTATTTGTTGCAAATCTACTTATCTTTTAATGTTTGTAAGATAATGTTTGTGTTATTAGTTTATCACTTATTTTAATTTTTTTTTATTTTTATTTTTTAATTTTTAAAAATTTATTTTTCATCTTTTTCAAGCTCGTCATATTATACCCCAAAAAAACCTTGTAACTAGGTGGAACTGGAGCAGTTCCAGACCCGGACCTGAGCTTCACGCTCGAGCAAGACCTCGACGTCGCTCCTTTCTCCTTCATTTCCCCCTCTTCATCTCCTCTTCGTTTCTTCCTCTACCGTGTTGCAGAGAAGAGGAAGGCGGACGGTGTGGAAGTGGCGGCAGCTGGACCGGCGGAGGAAGGGTGACGGCGGTGGCGACGGCATTGCACGGGTAAGCCGTCGGTCTCCCTCCCTATCTCTTCATCTTTCTTCTCTTCCGCCACTCTCATGAATCCTCCCCTCTCTGCCGTGTTCTCTCTACCTGCTTGCTCTCCCTCTCCCTCCACTGAACACACCAACACAACTCGCTCCCTCTCGTGCTGTCTCACTCCCTTACCCACACTCTCTCTATTAGAGCTCGCTCTCGGTCCCTTCTGTTTTCTCCATCTCTCGTGTTGTGCCCCTCTTCCTCTCACACTAACTACACCCTCCTCTTGCTCGCGTGCTTTTTCCCTCATTTCTCTCTCTCTTGCTCTCTCTCGTTTGTCCATCTATCTCTGTCAAACGCCTCTCCCTGCCCACACGCTCTCTACTCAAGCTTTCTCCCTATTTTCTTATTGTTTTCCCCTTTTCCCCAACCGAGCACTCTTCATCATTGATTTTTTTCACTATATTATCGTTGCTTGATCAGATTTCATCTTGGGGATATGTTCTTCCCCCTCATAACAGTGGCTAGACGGCATTGGTGGTGGTGGTATTGCACTATTTTTGCCGTTTGGGGATCGTTTGAATGCTTAGGGTGGTTGTCGGAAGCATCACAACAGTTTGGACTCTTAAATTGGGGTGAACAAGGCCTAATCAAGCCTAGATGGTTGAATATTTTCTGTTGGAGCACGTATAATTATTTATTGAGCATGCTAGAATTAAGAATTGATGATTTAGGATATATGTTAGTGACTTTGCTTTTTTGAGAAAGTCTAGGATTATTTTGGAGAGACCATGATCTATGCTTATAATGACTTTTTTAACATGATAAGTTGATTCTCGAAGCTATTGGGAAACATAGTAGAAATTTGATGGGGTTATGAAGATTTAGAATCATTTTAGTGAACATGTGGCTCATGCGATTGTCGATGAGCGTATTGCGTTGTTGGTTGAGAGAGGGTAGGTAAGTTGGGTGTAATTATTGGGAAGATACCTCAATTATGGAAGCAAGAGAGAAACATATTAGTGATTGGTTCAATCGTAAGCATGGAGTTTAAATCATTTGGTGACAACCTAAAGGAGTTGAGAAGAAGCCTATTGGGGGGCTTTGTGAGTCGACACTACCTGTCGACACCTTCTTGAGGCGAGGGCATGCCTCAATGATTATATTTTACACTTGTATAGATTGTAAAGTGAAATAAGTAGAAATCTTATCACTTGCTTATGTTTGCAGGTACACCGGACACGTGCAGTAGACTTTAAGCAACAAGATGTGAAGCTCGAGACATTTTGAAGTGTTTTGTGGACGCGTGACAGGTATGGCGGCATTCCAGGCAAATTTCTGTTTGGGGCCAGCATGTGAATGTGTATTTTCGGAATCATGAGATCCTACGATTGTGATGTGATTGAACGATTGTTTTGTGAGTGAATGTATGTACGCATGCGAATGATTTGTTATGTAAATAAGTTTTGTTTTGGAAAACTATTAAAAGCTTGTTTTGAAAACTATTACGCATTTGCATGTGTACTAAAATTAATAACTGCTTAGGACAAATGAGGTGAGGTATCAAGTTGAGAATCTTCTCGACCTCGATTATGCATTAGACAGCATCATAAAATGATAATTGTATAGGATAGCTACGACCCAATCATGGATCGAGACTACTCTCCGGGATTTGACTAAGTTTTGAAAGATGTAATTGATGTATTTGATAAATGTAAATTTTGATAAATGTGAATGTTGTGATTTGTTGCATATGCATTGCCTGAGACACTAATGTCATTGAATGAGATTAAAGGGTAGTTGTATCCGTATTGTTATGATGACTAGCTAAGAATGTTAATGATATGTGTAGCCATTGTGTGGAGGCATTTGGAGGGATGAGTATACTCGTGGAGTAAACCAACCTCATGAGCTAACTGGTCATTTTGTGAATGTGTGTCTATAATGATAAGAAAGAATAACAGATGAGAGACCAGTGGGTTGTCGCAATGTGTTTGGGAGTTGTCTCACCTTCACCACTGGTCTCATTTGTTCGAAGCGTAGGCGGTACAAGGCCATAAGGTATTGTTGTGTGATGTGCTTAGAGCATTGGGCTCCCGCCTTCCCAAACTGGGTGTCTTAGGGAAGATTGAGTATCTCTCCTTGGAATTCACACATTCATGAACGAGTGTTCTATCGCTGTAATGGGAATGGATCCATACTGTTTCGGGCCACCACAGGGGTTGTCTCCTGGCTGTAGGCTGCCTGCGATGTGCACGTGTATGTGTTTGCACCCACAGGAACTCTCAATTCTTTAAAGTTAATATGAATGAAAAGAATATGAATGAAATGTATGTGAATGATGTGCATGTGAATGAAATGAATGAGAATGATATGTTTATACATGCCGTGCATGTGGTCTATGTGAGAGACATTCTTATCAAGTCATGTGACTATGCCCTGTCACAACATGATGATGATTTGCTTTTATAATTGTGATTATCTCATATTTGAGTTCTGCCTAAGAGGGTTAGGCAGAGAAGGCTAAGTCTTCTGTTGTTTTATTTTTTAGGTTTTGGTGGACTCGGGGTAACAGTTTGATCAGATGGTTGAACTCACATCATACTGAGGAGGTTTTGGGTCTTTTGTAGTAACGACGTTTCTTATTTTGGTTATATTGATGCATTGTTTTTATTAGGCATGAATTATATAATTTGGAGCATTTTTATCACACACATAGATGTGATTTTATATGAATTGAAATTGTTATATAGATGAAAATTTGCCACATTGTTTCGAATGGCATAGCTCCCTTCTTTTTGAATTATTGTGTAGTCGCACTTCAATGCTTTATGTTGAAAAAAAAAATTAGTTGAGGGTCAAAAGGTTGGGGTGTGAAAACCTTGCTGTTTTAAACTTCAAAAAGTTATTTGTAACTATGCTAAAAACATCACAAACTATAGCTGCATCATAAAATATTATAGCTGCATCATAAATAATTGCTAATGATTCTATTACAAGGTGTTCTTATAAAAGATTGTTACCTGAAAAAACATTTGGTAGTGGACTGATTTCATAAGAAGCCTTAAAACATTCACGGCTCGCATGCACACACACACATGAAGGAATACACATTACCCAAAAAGTTGTATTTATATATTTATATGTATCATTGTAACAGCTGCTATCAAGTGTCTTGTTGTATTTAAAGAGGGCTCATGTGGATGACAATTCTTAAAATCACATTCTAAGTAAACTTACCGAGAAAAATAGTTTTGTAACTGGATTCTAGAAAAGCAAAAACTAGGATTTGTTTGTCTGGGATGACTGTTGAAAACTTAATTTTTATTTTATGTAACCTAGCTGTCGTTTGATTGTCAATAATAACCAGGTCATGTAGAAATTGAATGAATTTATGAATGGAAGGAAAATACTTATTTAGTGTCTAATTTCAAATTAAGTAATTCAATTGCTGAAATCTCTAAAGAATGACAGCAATTGGAATTCAAATCTGAAAGTTGAATAACTGAACCAAAATTGGAATTCAAATCTGAAAGTGAATAACTGAATCAAAATCAGAATCCAAACCTAAGTAGAAATCATGACATGACGAAAGATATTTTGTAAATATGAAGATTAAATATTGAAACCATTTCGATTTATATTTAAAATCAGATTCTAATTTTGCATTAGCATGTCAAAAATAAATATTTTCTAAAAATACATCCATTGAAAATTACATTTTGGCTGTAATATAGTAAAACAGGTATAAAGCATTATACACCCACTACATGAAAATTTCTTACTAAGAAAATGGAGATGACAAAGATGGACATTTGGCCGAGTACCAGATCGACATTTGGGTACCCGAGCTATGATGAGTCAGACTTGGGCTGGTTATTTGACCTCGAGGTGTGCTCGGTAAAAGAAACTCGTTGGGTTGGGCTAGCCTGAGTTGGGTATTGGGGGCTGGCCTCGACTCATACAATTTTAAGTCCACATCTCTAATAACTAAGCGGGCCAAACTTGGGCTGCTAGCAAGGTCTTCAGGTCTGGCCCGAGCCCAGCTTTGTCGAGTCTCCGGCTGGCCTGATGCCCCAACCTAATGATAAGGTTCTCAACCATGAGTCACCAAGAGTCTTTGCTGCAGATGGTGCTACAAAATAAAAAAAAAAAAGTCATTTCACCATGGCAAGGCTGTGGTTGAAAGCTTTATCAAGTATGGATTTGGCAGAGAGGAGAGAGAGAAACACAAAGATGAAAATGAAAAAAAAATTGTTGAACATGCTTTCATACTTGTTTATAGGAAATGTGATGTCAACCCCATGAATTTTAACAAATTTTTAAAAAGGTCTGAAACCTTTTTAAAAATATTACTTCAACAGCCCATGACTTAAAAAAAAAAAAAATCAAAAAATCAGTTTGTTTCCAATGGCATTTTCGATCCCTATATGCCCACCAAATGTAGAATCTCTTTCCCCAAAAACCAAATTCACAAATTGCAAACATAATGTGGTTTTGGAAAAGCTTGATTTTGTCTCCCAATTCACCAATTCCATAATCAAGATTCAAGGGGAATCAACACCACCTTACTTTTGTAAGAAAATTAGGGAAAGATTATTGACCATATTAGGACTTCAAACCCAAAACATAAATTTTCCAGTGTTTAGGATATGATTGTAGGACACACTAAATATATCTTTCCATCTTACCCTTGAATAAAAAATGCATGAACCATAACTATTTGTGCTTTTTCATGAATGCCCTTTTCTGCTTTTATGACGAGGCCCTTAACCTTGCATGATCTTCTTCCATTGTTACGAGTTGTAAAGAGTCAATTGTCATCCCTCAACATATTCATTTGATGTCTATTGGATTGTTGACATTAAATGTATTGTATGATTCACCAGTTCTGCCTTAGTGGAGGAATCAATCAACTACATTGGTGGAGAATCCGCCTCGACATGTATTGATAAAAAAAGAAGATAGACTCAAGTAGACTAGGTTCAAAGAGTTGATTATCATCATACCTGTGTATGTGGTTATAACCATCTTTTGGCACTTTCTCATATGGCTTGATTGAGATGCTTTAAAAAGAGAGAAATAAGAACCTTGGTTAATTACTTGCAAAAGTAATTAACCTAGGACCCTAATTTCATTCACATGGTGCATTTAGATGAAGATTATCATGCAACAAAAATGTTTTCGCCTTACTCAAGGTCAAGAGTGGATTATAAATGATTCATTGTTTTTAACACAACAATAATAGTTAATACTCATCAGGGGCATGTATCCAGTTTATAAGTATAAACTATCATTCATAAAATTGCATTTTTATGGTACATTTTTTTGTTTGTTTAGTCTATGTGGACATTTGAGTAGTTATTTAAAGTCTTGATAAATAAGAGCCAGACCTGCAACATATATTTCAAACATTATGAGCATATTATGGTTTTGACATCAATAAATGCCAAAGCCTATGAATATATAAGACAGTTAACTAAAGAAATATTAGAAAATAACTACAGAAATATTAGAAAATGCTTTCTCACTGAACCATCAATTCTTCATAGCCTACAAAGATCAAATCTCAAAGAATGAACGTTAATAAAGTCTTACAACCCTTAACTTAAAGAGAAGTACTGATAAATGTAAATGTCATCTTTAGTACATCAAAAGTCAATGTTGTAGGTTACAATAGATTGTTGCATACAACAGAAGGTGTAAAAGCAAAACCACTGTGTCATCCTATATCTTTATCTAATTGCATGATGGCAGCAATTTTACTTATCTTTATCAATTCAATATCACGTGATTTCACAACAAACTCATATTTAGTTGGTGGGCTGCTTGATTTAGAGTTGACCTCAAATGGAATGAATAAATCTTTGTGTCAACATTTTGTAGCAATTGTTTGTATCGATAAATCACTCTTATAGTTCGACAATTGACAATATAACTGTCCATGATAACAATAAAACTGTTCATGATAAAGACTCTTTGTTTTGCCAATTTGGTGGTATGTGATGTTTAGCTTATCTCCCATCTTAAGGGCCATTGCAGACAGTGGCAGAAAACCGATCAGAACTTCAATCAACATCTTGGCAAAACCAACCTTCCCTACGCCTTCGTGCAGGAGTCCTCTTCAATGAAGTCTCCACCCAGTACCTGAACGATTCCGTCGAACAAACAGTCGTTGCAGAGCTCCGCCAGTAAATTTGGAAGTTGGATCCACAACTCAATCGATTGATCCTCTTTCACTTCATCACTTTCCTTGGACAACTCGATGTTGCTGTAGGAAGACCACTCAGAGAAAATTTTTTCTGCCCCCACCCCTGAAAACCGATGTTGATGATCTCCTTCTCTCCTTCTTCTGGTGGCTACGGGCTGTTCGCCCTGGCCCCATCTAGGGCTTTCCCATCCCCTCTCAGATGACTCGTTCTTCATCCACTCCATGTGATTGTCAAAGTCAACTGCACTAACGACATAAATAACTTGTTATTGGAGATGAACTCGATAATTGAAGAATCTTTTTTTATTGATACAGCCTGATACACGGGCAAGATATATATATACAAGCCTTGCAAGATATAGTTAAATAAATAAATTCTAAAACAGAAAAACGTGTATCTTAACAAGATAATGCTTAACTTGAAGATATGTATCCACCAAGTTGTTATAGATTACTCCGCACGAGAAGATTTTGTCGAATCTCATCCAAAGCTTAAGTTTGAATTAAGCAGATTTTTCATTCATTAGAGACGTACAATGGGTCCAGCCAACTCAGACTCTACTCGAACTTGCCTCATATAAACTCAACTCAAGTTCAAAGCTCGAGTTTGAGTTAAAATTTGAGTCATAAATGAATTGAGTTTGAGTTGCATGACCTCAATTTGTTGAAGCTCAACTCTTCTCGTGTCATTTCTATTTGTTTCAAGGATATGTCGGTAAGTTGGAACAAATTTTAACACATTTTTTTGTAGTTTTTATTTCGTTTAAAGAAAAAGATGCATGAATTAATTGAAATGAGCTTGCATGATTTGAGCTCGAGGTCGGACTCGGTTTTCCGAGTTGAGATTGAGCTCGTCTCATAAAACTTGACTCGCAAACCAAGCAATGTGTGACGTGAGCAAAACTCGAGCTCAGCTGGGTGGTTTTAGATCCCTATGTTTCATTGACGTTGCCTGTGAAGTCATTGCCTGCAACGTCACCAACTTATGTTGCAATGAAGCTACTCAGCTACTTTGTAGTCCGCTACCTAAGTAGGTTATAAAAATACAAAAAAGGAAACTTTTTATAAGGGTAGACAAGACAAGGATGGTAAAAAAGGAAAAAATCTAAAATATCATCTGCTTTATAAAAAATTTCAAAAATGCCTCCACCACCCTTTTGGTGGACATAACTCAATCCCATCCTCTACGAGCAGGGAAAGAAGTTTGGTGGGATTTTTTTTTCCCACCCATATAGAGTGGAGGGCTGAAAATTGGTTGCTAGATATTTTTTTACTGTGGTCTTAAGCTTTCTTTGCAAAACATAGTTTTGGCATCTAAATAATGTTAAGAATGTATTTTTTTGCAAACCTGATTCATGAGCAAAATCTACGAGTTCATATCTTGAACTTCATCTATGTAAGTGTAATCTGTGAAGAATCTGCTGATCACAACTTGGTTATAAACTAGCAATGACAATTTTTAGGAATACGCCTGAAAATTTAGTGGCAATAACCAAGAATACACTTGAATTTTCATTTTTGTTAACCATATACCTAAATTTGTCACCTTTACTAAAAATAACACTCTCAACCAAATGCTAGGCTATCACTAACTTAAGTTGGCTGAAGAGACATAACAGCCACAATATCTTAACATAAACTTAATTTAAGTAGTTTGTATTAGCCTCTTTAATTAAATTAAATAAGATTATCAGTTTATGTTTAGGTTCATCCAATTAAGGTATTTTTATTTGTATCAGAATTAGTTAAGCAAATATTTTTTCCGTTACTGACAGAACCCTAAGCAAGAAAACTTAGTGGTCAGTATATTAATACACATTTGTTTTCAACCATTGACCTTCGGTCTGCTTTTGAAATATTCAGAAAGTCAAAAGGGCGACATTTTCGTGCAACAAACTAAAAGGTTTGGTGATAATTGAAAACCTCCAACTTCTTGGCATTCTCAAATCTTATGTTTCTTCTTTAATGGTTAACAAAAAGAGCCATAAGTTCATTTATGTAGTGAGAAAATGCTTTTGCACTTAAAAAGTGACAAGAAAAATATGCCTAATTTTGTGTGACGATTTATGCTTCTCTTGGGTGACTTACTAACATTAATTAGGAAGAGACACCTAACTTATTTAGATAACAATAAAAAGCTAATTAATTGGATATAGTGAAACCTGTACTAAATTATTAGGTATAATTAAAGAGGAAAACTGCAAACTATGAACATAAATTTTGTTCACATACTGGGTTCTCTTTAGTTGTTTTATCTTATTAACTTAAGTTGGACATAATCTGGGTTTGTCTGCTAGAAGGCAATTTTTTTTAATTAACAACGCAATACTTTAGTATTTTTAACAATATTGAGAAGTTACGTATGTTTTTTTTAATATCAAAGCCTTTGATGTGTTTCCTAAAATATTCCAGAAAAGCATAATATGCAAATGTGGTATTGGTCCAATATCCAAAAGAGGGTCCTGTTTTGGCTATTTTAAGAAGTCTCCTGGAGTTCCCTAGTCCCTACGCATTTCAGAAAATAACCCAAAAGGAAAGAATCTCTGATTACGTAGCAGGCATTCTTGCTCCATTAAAAAATGAATTTACAGGAAGACAAACTGCAAACTATGAATGTGCAGGTCTTGGATGCTAGTGAATCTCATGCAGCACAATGTGCAGGTCTGCAATTTGTGTTTTAATTCGCCGTTTTCAAACTTCAGTTAGCATCTGCTTTGTGGAATCCTCGCGTGCATTCTGCATATGACAAAATAAATAATGGAGAACTTTAAGCAAGTCTTACTGTTGATGACCATGATGGGCCACCGGCGCACATATTCTTATCACAACCAACAGGAAAATATACCTGATGAAAAGAAAAATATTAAGGCATGTATAATGCCAAAAGGGTTACAGGGCTACTTTAGAAATGCCCGTTTTTAGTAATGCAAGAGTCTATTTTCTTAAACGCAAAGAAATGCCAATGAATTTGATAGCATACTTGTCGCTGAAAATTTTCTGCTTCTCATTCTTGGCATTGTGAGGGAGATAAAGCGTATAATATCATGCCTCGGTGTGGATCCTGCAGTCTCTTCAAAAGCAATTTCTAACTTTTAATTGCAATCCCCAAATCAACAAAGGAGAACAGTTAATCCTTTTCCATACCTGTGAAGCGGGTAAAACCGTTACAGAATGGAAATATAGAGATTTCACATTTAAGTTGTGGTGAAAGCACAAAATATAAACCAAACTCGTATTAGCAATGCCAAGAGGACTCAGTTTGGCAACAGATTTACCTGAACCAGTGAGCATGCATGGCAACAGGGTAGTCCAGTGACTACAACTCTGTGCACATCCCACGTGTGTGTATATGTGCAAATGAAATTGGGACGAAAGAACGTACAATATTATGGGAGAGATAGGAATGCCCACAATAATGAAACGTTTCCATTCACAACTGTGCAATGGATACATGAGAACACTAAGACCAAGACCTTCATTTTGTGCCCAGAATTGGTAATCCTGCTGATGCAGAAGTGTCACATCACATCACCAGCCACAGTTAGAATCTACAGCACAGAAGTGCCATCCTCCATCCTCTGTGTTTCCTAAGCTGCTTAGGATCTGCTGCTGCCATCTTCACAGGGCTGGCATTCCACTCGGAAGACAAACTGCAACAGAAGATAGTAGTAAGTTTATCAAGAACATAAATGCCAAAAAGTGATTACTCGAGAACAATTCATGTGACTAACTTGAAGGAGAAACTATTAACCACAAAGTTTTAGTCCTAATGAATCCTGAAATAAGTTATCCATCTCATGAGAAAAAAACTTGTTCAATCGCATATTCTCACAGGAAGGAGACAAACCAAACCAGAGGTTTAGCTTGGCCTAGCAGCAAGAAAAGAAATCTGATATTCCAAATGAAGTTCTTTGCAAGAAGAGAAGAATAATTTCCATCATAGATCACAAGAGCACCACAGTAGCTCTGTGTGCTTATAAGGGCACACCAGGAGAAGGTCCACATACATTGGGAAAGCAAATGAGCGCACGCTGGTTGTACTGCTGTCAGATCGTAGAGAGATGCTACCAGAGTATGCAGCTGGACCAGAATATGCAATTGATGCAGATGCAGGATTCGTTCCAGGGTACACGTTGCCAGACATGTCCACATGGTTGGTAGTCAGTTTCCTCGTCTCAGAGCCATTACTCTCATTATTTCCATACAATGAACCCTGAGAGGAAGCACCAAGACCTGCAGAATCAATACATTCAGTTCCATGCTCAGCTAATGCATGGCACATATTCCCAGGTAGGTCCTTAGTATTGGTGCTTGGATTCCTGCTGTCGGCAGCACTGACCTCATCAAGAGTGCACATTGAGCTCTTAGAGGATGTAGCGTAACCTTCCAAACCATCATGTTCAAGTCCATGCTCAAGCAAGGTATGACTATCATGGTGGCCATCCCTAAAATCTATAGTCTTTTTCTCCTTTTCCCATATTGTTTGTGGTTCTGGCAATTTAGGGTTTGTGTTTGTAGTTCCATTGTGCATCTCTTTGCCAGATATGGAGTTTGCAGTTTCTTTAGCAGTTTTGCAGTTTGAATCTTCCGCAGCATCTGTGGTCTCCTCTTGAGTTCTAACCTGCTCCCATAAATATAAGCAACCAATTAATTGTGGGTCAACAAGCAGTATCCACATTGACATACAGACTTCAGAAGTACATAGGCAAACATGATTTTCCTATTTTTATTTGTTCTACATCAGAATATCAGCAAGGTGTGCACACAATCAAAGTAGTCAACCATCTGACACATGAAATTGATTTGTAAGTTGAACAATCAAGTCCTGGAAAAAGCAGAAGATGGTTCAGGCAAACATGTGAGCTTGACTGTGTCTCCATCCAAGTCCGAGAGTTTGACAATCAATTTCTCAAGTCGCCAAAACTCTAGATATGCACACTCATATTCAAGTTTATAGATTATCTGGAACCTAGATCTGGCTTCAAAAGTAGGTCAGTTTCAATGAGTACTTCTGTTAGATATTCTACACAACTGACATAGTTTCATAAATCTTCATCGTGGTTACCTGATTGTCTTTTTGTTGTTCAATGCCACTATCAGCAACTATAGCAACAAAGGATTGTGAAGTTGTCACTACTTCACTTGATTGTTTAGACATCAGTTTTTCACATGCAATGTATTTGATACGACCAGGCCAGCCTCCAATAAGGGACTTCTCCAGGTCATCATCATAGATAGACTCACAGTCTGGAAGCACAAATTGACGACTATGATCCCCTTGTTTGCCTCCAGAATGAACAGCAAAATCATCCAGTATAGAAGGAATATCTTTCACAGATAGATCGTCCACGTCAAAATGGACTAAATTCTCCTTTTTATCTGTTGCACTGTTCTCTACAAAAATGTTTTTCTTGGAAGGCAGACCCTCATCCACACAGATGTCTTTTATTACATGGTCAGGACCCTCCTTACAGCAAACGACCAGATCAGGGGAGACTTCTATAACTGATTTATCAGTACACAAGTCTGATTCCCTCTCAAAGGAGCTCATCTTAGAAGTTGAAAGCTGCAGGATACAATCATTATTGCTTGTAGAATCTGCATTTCCTGTCCCAGCATCCCTGGAGTCTACTACCTCTAGGGGTCTCTTGTAAAATCAACTGACCCGCTTGCAACTCATATTTTAGGCTCTAGAACAGTCATAAGCGAACATTCATCAGTAGCCTCCTTCACTCTCATATCAACCCCAGGCAAGCCGGTCTTCTCATGAATGTCCTGCGGGAATGTGGAATACCCACAATAACGAACAGGTTGCAGGAATCGGCCTGGTCATCTGTAAATATACATGATTAACATCTCAAGAACTTCCAAATATATTGTGTGGCATGACAGAAAATATTAAAAATAATTCAGCGTGTAGCACAAGTATCACAAGAAGCAAAAATGCATGCACAGGCATATTAAGATGGTTTACAACTTTACACAGTATTGTTACGTAGCCCAAGCAACTGGTCAGTCTGAAGGTAACCACATGAACTGACATGCACCTAATATCTTTCTTAGTTCTTGCTACCTTACCAAGCAATTAGCACAACAAAGCAATTTAAAACCAAAAGAAATAAGGAAAAGTGAAGAACATGACCAGAAGCTTTTTCATGAAATGTGGCCAAACGGATTGCATGTATAACAACATTTGACCTTAAACTGGAGGCAATTTTGGTGCATGAGCAAAAGATAAAGTACATCTGATAGAAAGGCACGAATCAGACCCCATGAACAAGATCTATCCATCTCAGCAGTGGAAAGCTGAAGCAAGGACTATCACTTGAGCTACTCTGCTGTACTAATCATTCTGGTGTCTCAATTGACTGTCCCTAAACTCTTCAATTTAATTTGCTTATTTTCTTAGGTTGCAGTTCTTGCCTCTCAAACACACAGAGCCATGAGAGAGGGAGAGAGAGTGTGTGTGTGTCTTTCACATTAGCAGTCGAGCACATTAACGACTAGGAAAAGTTGCCTCAAACAAAAGCCATAACTAGCTGGGCTACAGTTGTAAGTTTTTTGCAGATCAACAGGTAGACCCTTCTCACTCTCAGTCAGGAGCAAGTGGGGATACAGATATCAGATACATACACCAACCATGTGGCATTGATTATATCAAGCAAAGGAAAAGGTAATGGGTCTATTTTCTGGAAGGAAAACAAGGATCATTATATTGATTGTAGCAATTTACAGCAAACCCAGCCATTCAGAGATAATGGCAGTTCAATTCCACAACACAGAGACAATTTTTCACACCAAATTCACTCAAGTGCATCACAGAGAGAACTGTAGTACTATAGTGCTATATGTACTCTGAAACCTCACAAAGTACCATGGAATAATTCTTATAAAGTTAAAAGAAACTTCAAACATAAAAGCAATATATTAGACAAAGAAAGGGCTCTTTTTCCTATTTCTATAGTGAGAGACTCCTCCTAGTTTCAAACGACTGCAGATTTATTGTTGTCAAAGCTCTCTCAGGTACAAATGCAAGATGTAGTGGCAGATACTGCTACATAGCTCTACAGTGAATTGAGATGCACTTTTCTATGAAGTGCACCTGAAAATTTGAGGCATAAGTTATTGTTGAAACTGGTCAAACATGGACAGAGCCTTCATACAACAAATCTATGTGCTAAAAGGAAAACATAAAACTGCAAAAAGAGAGCCATCAGTGCACCACTCATTGGGGTAACCCCTTCCTCATTCCCTCTTTCTTCTCCTATCTTGAGCTCCAACAAAATCGAGGAAGCTTCAGGTAACAATCCATTGACTTTGGTCATCTCTCCTCCTTTTACTTCTCGTTCCTTCTTTTCTTTTTTGTTTTTATTTTGCTTCTTCTTTTTCCTTCATCCACTTTGTTGTTTCAACATTCTCTGATTTTTCTCTTTGTATTCTTATGTTCTCTTTTCCTTTCTTACTTTCTAATCTGTTTTTTTTTTCGTTTTTTCTTCTTACATTTTGTTCTGTTTTCTTTTTTTTTCGTCGTTTCTTCCATTACCCATTTGTTCTCCTCCTCATTTTTTTTCTGTTATTTATATCTGGCATATTCTTACTTTTATTTAATTCATACATTAAGAATTTGTTTAATTTTTTTTGTTCTTCTGTTATTCTTTGACAAGCTATGGTGAAATGTATGCTTATGCTTCAAAGCCTATGCCTTATTTATGTCCTGGTGAGTAGTCATTACACCTCAATGCATTCAAGAACAACGCTAGAGATTGCATCATAAATATCAAAAGATAGAGATATTAAGCATTTTTTTTTCAATTAAACTGGTCTCAAGCATTCTGTTGAGGATAGAAAGCATGAATTGTGGACAGATGTTATTTACGGATGACCTCACCTTTTTAATGTCTATGACGAATACATGTGAACCATGGGAAATCTGATTAGTCTATGTAAGTTAACAGCCTCAGTAGTTGCTTGAATTCTATGCTCCCAATAACTTGCCAACTAATTTCTTCTTTCAACTCCAGTTAATGTGTAGAACCCTGGGTGGACATGCGCTTCCTCTTCTTAATTGCCTGACCACCTAGCTGAAACGTCCAAATTGGAGAAGCTTAAAATAGTCACCATCATCACCCCACGCTTAATGTTCTTAAAGACAAAATTTTGCAGAACCCGTAAGAAATGACTGATCACATCCTCAACCAAGCTTTGACCCATTAGCAGAGAAAAGGAAATACATAAGCACCATAGCAAGAAGATGCACATAGTCTGTGTATGCAATAACGCCACTGCAGAGGTCTGAAGAATAACAGAAGTAACTTAGTTCCACATACTTTTTCTAATTCATAAATCTGCAAGCTCGAAAACCGAGTAATATATTTAAAGGAGAAAACTTTGTTAGACATGTCATTGGGTGCTCAAACATCCTATGGCTGTACCTCAACATGTCAGGTCCACAACTCAAAGGATTTCAGATATGCACAAAATAATGAGCCTGAACAGAATACTTTGGTTTGCAAACATTGTTTGTGTACCCAAAGATGTCTGGCATTTGTATGCGGCAATAGGCACAGTTCTACCATTGTGACAATCATGCAAGGTTACAAGATGAAACACATTGAAGGCCAATGGATCAAGGAAAAGGTATACTAAATTGTAGAGAGAAAGAGATCAAGGAAAAGGCATACTAACCTACACAGGGATTTTCCACTGGAGACAAATCTAAGACATCCTGTCCAATGTACAGACCCACAAAAGTTCATGCTAAGTTGCCCTATCTAATGAGAATGAAACAGCTTAAATGAGGCCTCCAGAATAATGTTGTCCAAGCAGAAAACGAACATCCAAGGCATCATGAACTATAAAAAGATAGAGTTATGCCTGTTGCAGCCAGCATAAAGGAAAAACCCTGACATTTATTGATGAAAATCTTGAACTAGCCAATTAAGTTTCAGAACCACGATGACAAAAGAAAATTTGACAGCACATTTTGCATGCTGGAAGCCTCACAAAATTGCAGTAGTTGTGACTTGTGAGGCTAAAATGCTGACTGTTTAGCACAAAAATTCGTCAAAGGAAGACAAGGAGATGAACATAAACTTCCATATGAGCAAAAACATGTCTCATAGAGAAAAACAAAAATACTTTGCATTCAAGCAAAGTAAGAAGTCAAATAGTTACCAAATTTCATGTTTCAAGAAACTGCTTTTATGTCCTAATCTGTTTCCAGCCAGCAAGGAATTCTAGATATTTTAATGTCATTCCACTTCATCCGAATGCAGCAACTTCATGGGTTAACGGAAGAGGAATAAAATAATCCTTTGACAAAAATGGACATATCCGAAACAAAGTTTATGGACAAGTTCAAGAATGGTGGACTCATCATACATCTTAGCTAGTAATTTTTTGCCGAGCTACCAAATATACTATAAATGGATTTAAAATTGATCAAAGTCAAGGACTGGAAACAGTAATTCTATGTGTAAGACATAGAAACTAACTATATTCTGCTATTAATAATTGTTACGGACTTACTGTTATATGCACATTGTACCAAAACGTACATCATAAAGCATACAGAAAATGATATTTAGAGCATCAGGTCCAATAAATTGAGGAACAGTTGCCAGTCCCAAGGTATTCCAGTAATTTCATAGGACACAAAGTGATGAGACTGAATACGGTTGGAACTTTTAAGGTTAGCTGAAGTCTTTTAATGGACGGCCAATTTGAAGTGACACCAATACAAAGGGAGAATAATGGAAAGGCCAACATCGACAAGAAGGACCTTGGGCAATGGAACCGACAAAAATAGATAATGCATTCACAGTAGAATAAAAAAGAAACACATAGGGACATATGAGAAGGCCAATATTGACAGGGAAGGACTTTGGGCAATGAAACTGATGCAAATAGAACAAATGCCTTCACAAAGAACAGAAAGAGGAAATACAGAAAAAATAGAGTTGAAGATTCCTAATTACCTTTCCAAAAAATGACCATCATGGGAATTGGACCACAAGAAACTTTATGATAGATGGAATTCAAGGCTTTTATCCCATCTACAAATATGACTGCTGAACTTCTGATGCTAACAGTATTTATAAAAATATGCAAGAGCTATTAGCTGCAGACAACCTATAAAAAGTTCCCTATATATATATATATATATATATATATATATATATATATATAAGATCTTTATCGACACACAAACACGCACACATACACATATATGAGATAGAGTGATTGACTTCTGATTTTCGTGTATGGATGCCAGAAAATCTTTTTGAGATATAATATACCAATAAAAGAACTCCAGGAAGGTGTTTGGAAAAGGTTGGGAAAAATTTTTTATCCTCAATTTTCTGCCCGTTTCTAATCTAACACATCGCCTGGAAATTGTTCTCCGTCACAATTTCACAACAAAGAAGACGGCCCAACAAGTTAGTTTAACAAATCTAAGGAAACTAATGAGGAAAAACAAATGCCAGGAATATAGAATCCAATTTGATGGAAGAAGTCCTAAAGGAATAAAAAGAACCAAATCGACAAATATTTGAGGAGGAGGAGAATAATCAGCACATAAGGCATCACATACCCAATTGCTAAAACCAACAAAGCAAAACTCCAAACCAGTAAGAAATCTCCTTCCAACTCGGTCTAAAACTGTTTTCTTAGTATTCAAGCACCCCCATCGACCTAATCATGAGGAGTACAATAAATCACCAAAACATCATAATCCCGTACTTGAGAAGAAAGATTAGACTGAAGCGAGATACCACTCAATCCAAATACCAAGCACTATGAAATATTTCCTACAGAAGTCAATAAGAAACACAACAGGAAAAAAAACCTTTTTGCCCGAACCTAATGAAAGAATCGAATGCATAAACAATAATAGAAGCCCATCTTAGACTACAAAACAAAAAACAGCTTGTATCCAAATTCAAAATACCATCAAGAAAAATTGAGCTAAAAGCACACCTTCACAAAAAGAAAAAATGCAAAAGCAAAACGTTAAGTGAAAGAAACAAGCAGACAAATCAGTAGAAACAAGCCTCGTACTTGAGCAGACAAGATCGCCTAACATAAGAAAAATAAAGTCATGTTCAGAACTACCTTGGACGCCTTCTTCTTGAAGAAAATAACTATACTCGGATGCGGGAAACCAACAAAAGAAAGAAAAAGGAATACGGGAAAAAACTAAAAGCAAGAAGAAGGGCGGCAGAATTTGGGAAATATGATGAACCAACAAAGGAAGCAGACCACTAAAGAAATCAGAAAAGAATATGACGATATGGATGCACCGCAAGGGTCTACTGGCAGAGATTATTATGATGTCCAACAACTTAATTGTAAATTAAGGAAACGAAAAGTCAATCGCAGCTCGGATATTTATTTCTTTCACCAACTAACTCAGTGTACGCATTAAATACCGAAGCGAGACAGAGCATAGAAAGAGACGAGGAGGCGGGGGCCCTTAAATGGGAAGATGAAACGTAAGAAAGAGTGAGCAGTGCATGGCGAAGAACTGAAAATGCGGGCCGTTTCACGCAGTGCCACAACGGTTCTACCGTTGGTTGGTTGTCTCCTAGAATCAATTCTTTTTTAAATCCTTGTATTATATCGTCGCGTTTGACGGAGGGAGAATCTTTACTACATGTAGAGAGAGAAGAGAGGGGATGGCTAATAATAGAAGAAAGATGTAGCAGAAAAGCATTATAAATATTTAGCACATGGTTTGGGATTTTAGAACTGGACATCGGATCCCCTTCACTTGACTTGATAAGAGTCGGGCTGGGGGTTCGTTTGATGTTAGAAACTTGAGTTCGGGCCCCATACTTAATACTCGAGCTCGAGTTAGGGTTCGATAAAAAAAATTTTGAATATAAAATGTAAAATATATATTATTATTAAATAAAAAAATTAACTAGGCCGAATCATGCCTCACAACGCGGATTGACCCGATGGCTCAGGCTGATTTTTTTGGGCCCGAGCTTGGGTTCGATCGGACCAAGTACCGGGTACTCGTCAACAGGGACGAAACCAGGATTTTTTTTAGGGGCGGGCCGACAATCCGATCTCTGGATCCGGGTAGGACGAATTTTAATACAAAAAATACATTACGTAATTAAAAAATATTATTTTTTTCAATGTAAAAAAACAATTTTTTTCATTAGTTAGGGTGGGGCCATGGCGTAGGCAGCCCTCCCCTTCCCTCCGCCCCTGCTTGTCAGGTACCCAAGCCCATTACCCAGACTTAGTTTGGGTGAGCGGCAACTGGTAATTGTGGATCGGGTTCATTAATGCTTGAAACTTAAGTTTGGGTTTGATTAGTTAAAATTAAAAACTATATAATTTTAATATAAATAATATATAAATATAATTAATCATAATAAATATTATAATTATATATAAAAATAATAAAAAATAATATTAAAAATATCTTGTCCACCCAATCAAAATTTAGTTGGATTCACTTAAATATCAACCCACTTACTAATCAAAACCATCTGGTGCGTTTTTTGAGGCTGTACTCGGACACAAGTCGAGTACTCGAGCTTTATTACTAATACTTTGTAGAAACTGTTCTGTTGACTGCTTTTTAGTAATAAAAGTTTAATTTTTAGTACATTTTCTTTATATATGTTTATATAACAATCAGTAGCCGCCGGCTGTCCAATTCAGTTTAAACGGACGGTCTTGATTTAAGCTAAGTCGATTACTTGACATACTTGACGGGGTCCCAACACTCTCGCGCCCCTACCCCACCGTTCCTCCTCCCCACCTGCCAGCTTAGCGTCGGGTATGCATGTCTCTCGGACTCTTTCTCTTTCTCTTGCTTGTTGGTGCGTCTGTTTTTTTTTTTTTTTTAATGGTATTTGTGTTTCGGCCTAGATTGTTTTGGTATTGGTTTTGGAGGGGGAAGCGTACAAAGAACGAGGCACATCTATTCTCCCATTGCCTACTGCTTTCCTTGATTTGGGGGTTTCGTTTCTCGATTTCTAATTGGGTGTCTGGGGAGTTGAAGGAAGGAATAGGGAAGCCTCTTGTTTTTTCTTGGGTTTGTTACTTTATCCTCATTTGGTCATGAACAAGTTGGCAAGAAACTAAAATTGAGAGGTCCAAATCCGCACTTGGATTTATCATAGTTCAGCATTTTACCATTCATTAATTGTTCACTGTTGTGCTTGAGCTTCTACTTCCTTTGGTTGGCTGCAAATACCCAAAAAAGAGAGTATTTTAACAATCTACTCACCAATCTATGAATATACACGTATCTATGAATTGTTGATTAGTTTTTCTGACTGATGGCTCTCCTACTGGGTTTAGAGTTCTTTGTTTTCATTATTTCCCAAGTAATATCGCTCTTTTCCTTCAATAGTTGTGATTAAATTTTGGAAAGGATTTTCTATAGTTATGCTATCATTGTCTTTTCTTTTTGCTCAAATTTTGTGTTTATTGATTATAACATATATACTTTTTGCCTTAACTTTCATGACTTTACTACTTTTTTTCTAGTTCAATTCCTGATAAATTTCAATATAATACTAAACTTTTGTTTATGTTTTCATTTGTTAATGAGATGATATAATTTGGTTTTATTATGAATTTTATATTTTGATAAATTAAATTTCCTTTTAATTTAGCTACAATTACTTTATCTTGCGGGTATATTATTCTATCATCAGTTAAATATAATTCCAAAAGTGTATTTATTCCTTCTTTAAAACAAACTTTTATTAATATTTTAATTCCTCCAAAATATATATATTTCATAGGTTTTTTATGTTTTATATGTTTAAGTTCTTCTTTTACACCTTCTTTGGATATCAGGGATACTCTAGTTATTTATTTTGCTTGCATGATGTCTATTATATGTATTCTTTCATTGTTCTCTCGCTTTTACTGTTTCTACATGGTATCAGAGCCGAGTAGTTTCTGAGATCACTGTTTAGATTTTACGAAGAATCCCTCGACTCTGTTTGGTGAAAGACCCTCTGTCGCCGTGAAGTTCCGATGGACACCGACGACCCTCGACTCTGCTTCGTAAAGGACCCTCCGTCGCCGTGAAGTTCCAGTGGACACCGATGACTCTTGTTGGTTTGCTGTGGGATCCCACCATCGCTCGACGGTGCTCCTTTTGCTTTGCCTATTCGAGCTTTGTTGTCGCCCTCCATTACCTGAGCTATCGCCCATCTTTGCGAGCTTCTCCACCTATTCCGCGAAAAGGAGGACATGAGCTCCATCTCGCCTCCTCCTATTCTGCTGCTCAACCTTATTGCTCACCTCCACCTCCCCAAAGTGGTATCAGAGCCTTCAGCTCTGATGCTTTAGGATAGACAAATATTGAGTGTTGTAAGATAAAGTTGTGAGATATATACTAGAAAGTGTTGAGTCTATTCCAGATGCACAAATAGAGAGTGCTGAAGGTGGCATGAATACCCCCAGCGATGTAATCTCTGTAAGTTATGTTTGTTTGAGTTATGTATTTATTATGTTGATGGAATAAATAACTGTTTTTCCTGATTATCCTATTTTCAATGTCTTAGAATCAGTTTTGTTCTGATTGTGTTTATAATTCCTTTACATGTTTGTACACTAAAGTTTGATATACCTTTAATGGTAAGAAGAGAGATTTATTTACTTGACCAACACATAGGTACAAGTTGTTTAGCCTCTACAATAGGCACAAGTTGTGAAGGATTGTCAAAAGATAAAGGCAATGGGTGAGTATCCATTGAGGCAGAGGCCGGAAGGGGAAAACATTAATGCCATATGGTGAGACAATCTGAAATAGAGGTGTACTGTGTGGATTCTGTTTCTGTTTGAGATTCATATATTGTTTCTGTTTCTGTTTGAGATTCATATATTGTTTCATTATCTGATACATATATCCCTAGGCTTTCTAATAGTTCTATTAATACATATTATTTTTCTAAGAGATTTATTGTTTTTGGGTTTCTTGTTGTTCGACATTCTTTAGCTATATGTCCACTTTGTCCACAATTATAACATTTCCATGGTTTCCTCTTTTTTGGGTATTGTCTTATATATTGTTTATGTTTATAGTATATTCACAATCTACTCAACACAAAGATGAGCGTCATGTGTTCTCAAATTGACTTGAATCTTTGGCTAAACCAGATAAAGCTGCCATAACCAGAGTAATTAAAAGCTAGATAATGACAACAGAAAGTCTGAAGAAATATTGTCAGATGATGAAGCATATTCCAAAACATGAATGTGGAGAATGCTTGAAAGAACCAGAGATTTCTTGTGATGTAAGCCTGGAATAGATTTCTGACAAGATAAAAGGGAGATTCCTAACAAGATAAAAAAGAGATTCTCGACAAGATAAAAAGGAGATTCCCGACAAGATAAATAGGTGATTCCCGACAAGATAAAAAGTGGATTCCAAAGGAGATTCCAAACAAAATAAAAGGAAGATTCCAGACAATATAAAAAAGTGATTCTCAGAAGAAAAAGGAGATTTTGCAAAGATCTATATATAAGATAGACTGCCATAAGCGAGAGGACATGTGCTCCTTCTCGCCTCCTCTTATTCTGCTGCTCAACCTTACTGTTCACCTCTACCTCCTCAAAGTGGTATAAGAGCCTTAGGCTTTGATGCTTTAGGATAGACAAATATTGAGTGTTGTAAGATAAAGTTGTGAGATATATACTAGATAGTGCTATGGAGTTTGTTCCAGATGCATAACTAGAGAGTGCTGAAGGTGGCATGAATACCCCCAATGATGTAATTTCTGTAAGTTATGTTTGTTTGAGTTATGTATTTATTATGTTGAAAGAATAAATAACTATTCTTTCTGATCATCCTATTTTCAATGTCTTAGAATCTGTTTTGTTCTGTTTGTGTTTATAATTCCTTTACATGTTTGTACACCAAAGTATGATATACCTTTAATGGTAAGAAGGAAGATTTATTTACTTGACCAACACACAACAGGCACAAGTTGTTTATCCTCCACAATAGGCACAAGTTGTGAATAATTGTCAAAAGATAAAGGCAATGGGTGAGTACCCACTGAGGCAGAGGCGAAAGGGAAAAACATTAATGCCATATGGTGAGACAATCTGAAATAGAGGTGTACTGTGTGGATAACAGAGGTGTATGGTGTGAAGGGCAGGTGAGTCAAGCCAGGATAAAGTATATTATATCAGGTCTAAGAACTTTGTAAAATAGGAAAAGTAAAACACACAACAACACACACAAATTGTTGGAAATTGAGAAGGGATAGGAAGGAAGAAGCTTTAATTCCTGAAGCAGAAAATTTTATAAAACACCAAATTCATACATGTTAGAAAAAACTGATGATATAAAAATAAATATTGAAAATTGTTGACATATGTTGTATTTGGGTCTCCTATCTGGGTCTAAATCTGGACTCGATCTAGTGTGTTACTGTTGTGGCCCTACTTACTAATTTTTGTGAGTGAATGAAAATCTAAGAGAGAGAGTGTCTGGCTGCTAGTGGGCACCAATCCTCCTCAACCATGGTTTTTTCCTTCTTGTTGATGAGTTTTCCACGTTACATCTATGTTCATTCAACCGTGGTTATCTACATGGTATCATAGCCGAGTAGTTTCTGAGATCACTATTTATATTTGATGAAGAATCCCTTGACTCTGTTGGTGAAAGACCCTCTGTCGTCGTGAAGTTTCGGTGGACACCGACGATCCTTGACTCTGTTTGGTAAAGGACCCTCCATCGCCATGAAGTTTCGGTGGACACCGACTACTCTTGCTGGTTTGCTGTGGGATCCCAACATCGCTCGACGATGCTTCTTCTGCTCTGCCTCTTCGAGCTCTGTTGTCGCCCTCCATTACTCGAGCTATCACCCGAGACTGTCCCCCGCCTCTACGAGCTTCTCCACCGTCACCCACCTCTGTGAGATCCTTCACCATCGACTGCCTCCACCATCGCCCAACGGGTGGCCTCCACCATCGCCCGACCCTACTGACTTTCATCACCCATCGCCCGACGCTCTCTCACTGACGTCTCCTATGCTGTTGGTGCCACCCATCGTCCGTTGTCAGACTCCATCGCCTGTCATCAGTAGGTCCCCCTCCATCGCCTGTCTGCTCCTTGGTCGTCGGCCGGTCCCTCAGCCTGCCATCGCCTGTCTGCTCCTTGATTGTCGGCCAGTCCCTCAGCTCATCCTATAGAGGAAGACAATCAGCACTCTGTTGCCCATCACTGTCGCCTCCCTTGCTGTCGCCTGAGTTGCATGGGTCTGTTGGTTACCGCTCACTGCCGCCTCCCCGCTGCAGCAGAGCCGAGTTTCAGCTTTGATTGTCCTCGTTTATGCTTGTTCCAGTCCGCTGCTATCACCATGGGGATTGTAGGTCGAGGCAGAATTGCTTATATAAATGGGAGGAAGATTGAACCGACTGAGACGAATGTTGCTTGGGACACATGGTTCCTTGAGGACAACCAAGTTAAGACTTGGATTGTCAACTTTGTGCCCCCCGAGATTCAACCCCTCTTTTTTCGCAAGAGGATTGCAAGAGATATGTGAGTTATACTTGAGCAGATGTATGGCTTGAAGAAGAAAGTTGTTCGAGTGTATCAGTTGATAAAGAATGTCTATTCTCTTCGGCAAAATGAACACACTGTGGCAAACTTCTATGCAACCTTGAAATTTAAGTGGGAGGAACTTGACTATTATTCAGATGACACTTGGGATTGTCCCCAAGATCAGGTGCGTCATTTAACCAAGGAATGGACGAATAGGGTGTTCCTATTTTTAGCAGGGTTGAATGATGACTTTGAAGGTGTAAGAAGCCAAAATCTTTTAATTCTAAAGAACTGCTTAGTATTGAAGGTGTTTACTCCCATGTAGAGGCAGAAGAACAAAGACGCCTTGTTATTACTGAAAAAAGGGGAGATCACATCTCGTATAATGAGAGGTCTGCCCTTGTTAGCCGTGGCCCTGTAGGAGCTGCCCGATCTTCTCGCAAGTGCACTCACAGCAAGAAGACTGGTCATACTGTGGATTTTTTGTTGGGATCTCTATCCAGAAAAGAAGAATAGTTGAGGGAGACCTTCTAGTGTGGAAGAAATCTATATCCGATGCTACCAACTCTAGTGGAGGGAAAGCCTCTATCTCTGTTGAACAGATTCGTGAGCTCTGTGCTTATCTAAGTCGGATTGATGTTGGTCAGGCCGAAGTGTCAGATGATGTGAAGGTTAACCATGCTCTAGCCATTTCTGGCAAAAAAGGTAATTCTTGTATGGGAGAATGAATTGTTGATAGTGGTGCCACCGATCACATGACTGACAACTATAAGCTCTTTCACGAGTATAAGCTATCATCTGGAAATGAATGTGTTTCTCTTACTGATGGTTCCTTTACCTTTGTGGCAGGAAAAGGGAGTCTTTCTTTGTTAAACAAATTTCTAATGCATGGTGCCTTACATGTTCCTCATCTTCCCTTGAATCTTTTGTTTGTCAGCAAGATTACAAAGGAGTTGAATTGTGAACTCATTTTTTTCTACAAATCGTTGTGTTTTGCAGGACTTGGTGATAGAAAAGATGATTGGGATTGGTTTGGTGTCTGAAGGTTTATATTGACTTCCCATCCATGTGGCCACAGCTCTTATGATAGCAGTTACCAGGACAAAGAAGAAGAGAGAAGAGAGAAAATTGTCTTCAGTTACTTTTGTATTGGCATGAATGCCTTAAGCATCTTCCTTTTGGGATTTTGAAACAGTTATTTCTTGATTTATGTTCTAGTTTGGACGTACTTATCTTATCTTGTGATGTTTGTTAGTTTGCTAAACATGTTAGGGCTTCATACTTTGTTTCCAACAGCCGTGATAATGAAGTTTTTTCCTTGATTAATTCTGATGTGTAGGGGCCTTCGGGAATTCATACTCGTTGTGGTTTTTAGTATTTTATAACTTTTATAGATGATTACTCAAGGAATACCTTTGTTTACCTGTTAAAAGACCGTAGTGAAGTGCCTCATGTCATAAAGACCTTCATTCTTCTTGTGGAGACCTAATATGGTAGTTTTGTTAAGACCTTTCAGTCTGATAATGCTCATGAGTATGTATGTCTGAGGGTTTCCTTAAAAAAAAAAAAAGGATTGTTCATGAGACATTTTGCAGATATAACCCTCCTCAAAATGGGGTCGCTGAGAGGAAAAATTGTCAGCTGCTTAATGTCACCAGGGCCCTCTTGTTTCAAAGGAATCTTCCAAAACATTATTGGGGGGATGCAGTTCTAGCTAGTGCATATTTGATTAATTGTATGCCTAGTCGTATGCTAGATGGGCGGACCTCCCACTCTATGCTTCTAGGGAATCGTCAACCCTTTCACCTCCCTCCTCGTGTCTTTGGATGTGTTTGCTTTATTCATGATCACAACCTTAATGTTAAAAAAACTTGATCCAAGGTCGATTAAGGGATTATTTGTTGGGTATTCTCCTACTCAAAAGGGGTATAAGTGTCTTGATCCTACAACTGGTCATGTTTACGTGACCAAGGATGTCACATTATTGGAACATATATCTTATTTTGGTGAGAATCCTCTTCAGGGGGAGAAGTCTATGTTAGGGGAAGAGTATTCTCCGAGTAAAGAAATTCAATTTACAGATTTTTTGGAGTACAAGCGGGAAGAGAGTCCATTGGTTGTAGTTGTGCTTGAATATGAGAGGAATGAAGGGTGTTCCACTAGGACGGAAGAGGAACGTAATTGCTTGTTTGGGCAGGTGTACTCTAGGTGAAGAGTTCGTACAAATGAGGTGAATGATGGTGAAAATTCGACTCCTAATACCAATGCCACTTCTTCTTTGGATGACCCAAGTCGTACTCAGGAGAAACCAGTTGAGAAAGACATTCAAACAGAAACTGAGAATGAAGTGCTTTCCATTGTCTTGAGAAAGGGTGTCAGGTCATGTACTCACACTCTATTGGTAACTTTGTATCTTATTTTAGACTGAGCAATGA
This sequence comes from Nymphaea colorata, assembly GCF_008831285.2. Taxonomy (NCBI): domain Eukaryota; kingdom Viridiplantae; phylum Streptophyta; class Magnoliopsida; order Nymphaeales; family Nymphaeaceae; genus Nymphaea; species Nymphaea colorata. The sequence continues at coordinate 13,425,092 of NC_045149.1, forward strand.
TTACAAATGTTTTGTATCATCTCTTTCTATGGCTGTGATTCCTAGGACTGTTACAGAGGCTCAGAGTGATCCCAAGTGGACTCATGCTATGCAAGAAGAGATGAAAACCTTGAGCAGAAACTAGACATGGGAAGTGGTTGAGATCCCTGAAGTAGCTCATTTGGTTGGATCCAAGTGGGTCTACACCATTAAGTATAAACCAGATGAGAATGTTGAGAGGTACAAAACTCATTTGGTTGCTAAGGGGTTTAGTCAGAAATATGAGATTGACTACTTGGAGACTTTCGCCCCGTTGTAAAGATGAAAACTGTTAGATTCTCTAGCAGTGTTGAAGGAGTGGAAGATGTACCAACTTGATGTTAAGAATGTTTTTCTCAACAGAGATCTTGAGGAAGAAGTGTATATGTGTAGGCCCCCAGGATATGAGGAACTAAGAAAATGCTGCAAACTAAAGAAAGCTTTATATGGGCTCAAGCAGTCTCCCGGAGCATGGTTTGAATGTCTTAGATTAGTCATGAGACAACATGGCTACAATCAAGAAAACAAATATCACACTCTATTTGTAAAAAGGAAAGAGGGTAAGGTTACTCTTTTGTTAGTCTATGTTTATGATATGATTGTTACAAGTGATGATGAATATGAGATAACAAGATTAAAGGGTTTACTGACTGTCGAATTTGTTCTTAAGGACCTTGAAAACTAAGATATTTTCTAGGTATTAAAATTGCTAGGTCATGTATGACCCTTGTGCTGAATCAAAGGAAGTATACCTTGGATTTACTGAAGCAGACGAGAAAACTAGGGTGTAGACCGGCGTCTACTCTTCTGGATGCAAGACACAAAGTCAATATTAAGGATGGAGAACCTCTTTGTGAAGAGGCTAAGGGGAGGTATCAACGTCTGGTTAAAAGATTGATCTACCTCACTCTGACTAGACCTGATATTACTTTTGCTGTAAATGTGATGAGTCAGTTCATGCATGCACTTACGTATGCTCACTTGAAGGCTGCCGATAGAATCTTGTGCTACTTGAAAAGGAATCCTGACAAGGGGTTTCTATATGTGAAACAAGGGCATACTGAGATTGAGGGGTATTCAGATGCAGACTAGGCAGACTGTGTTGATACTAGAAGATCTACTTCATGGTATTGTGTCTACTTGGAGGGAAATCTTGTTGTTTGGAGGAGTAAGAGACAAGATGTTTGTTCCCACTCAAGTGCAGAGGCTGAATATAGGGCCGTTGCTATGGGAGTGTCAGAATTACTGTGGCTGAAAGTGTTGTTGTCTAACATTGGAATAGAGAATGAAGGACCTATGAAGATGTACTGTGATAACAAGTCTGCTATCAATGTGGCCAAAAATCCTGTGTTACATGACCGAACGAAACATGTCAAGATTGACCGCCACTTCATCCGGGAGAGGATTGATGCCAGAGAGTTGATTCTACCTTATATGAAGTCTGAAGACCAAACTGCTGATGTTTTTACTAAAGCCTTACCTGTAACTCAGTTTGAGAGAAATGTATCCAAATTGGACATATTTGATATGTATGCCCAACTTGAGGGGAAGTGTTGCCATATGTCACATTTGGGTTTGGATCTAGATCCGATCTAGTGTGTTACTGTTGTGGCCCTACTTAACCTGTGTTAACCCTAATTTTTGTGAGTGAATGAAAATCTAAGAGAGAGAGTGTCTGGCTGCTAGTGGGCACCAGTCCTCCTCAATCGTGGTTTTTTCCCTCTTGTTGAGGGGTTTTCCACTTCATTGCTCTCTCGGTTTTACTGTTTCTACAAAAATATTTTAGAAAACCATAAAATGTTTTATGATATGATGTATGATATTCTAGTAAAAATAGATAACATATTAGAAAAGTTAGAACCAAAAGTAACAATAGTAGACCAAAGGAAAACCGTAGTAATAGATAAAAAGGATAAACAATCAGATTTAATTTTTAGTCCAGGATATAGTAAGATTACTCGATGAGAAATATCATATAAAACAATACTTCATAATAATAAGCTATTAATAGGAAGATATATTTATGAATCATTTGTATAAATTATAATTGGAATCTCCTTTGTATCTTGTCGGGAATCGCCTATTTATCTTGTCGAGAATCTCCTTTTTATCTTGTCATAAATTTGATAGCTCATGACACTCATCTTTGTATTGAATAGATTGTGAATATACTATCTGATAATTATCGGAATTGTAAATCCACAATTTATTTTCTTGGAATTGTTGTAATAATTCTTCAAAAATAATATGTATGTATGTGGCTCTTCTTTTGCTAAAAAACTGCTATTTCTTCTTGGAGTATCTCTGCTTGTTCCTGTGGCTCTATTGGTATCATTCCTTTGGTTATTCCAATTTTAATACAGTAGACTGGTGGGTGTATTTTGTCTCTGGTAACTTCTGCCATGGCTGAAGAATCTCACATATATCAAGTCTGCTTTGGTTATCCGGTGACAGACATATTTATATATCTCTGGTATTCCTTCTAATTCTGTGGCATCTGTCGTGTAGATAGTGTGTTACAATCCATAATTGTAGGCTGTTTGGATTAATTTGGAACTGATTTTTGGGTATGCATATAACTTGTTAAAACTTTGGAGGGGTATAGTTGAATATCCATAAGTAGGTTTGGTGTCTTTTTGTCTTGGGTAAGATTTAAGAAATTGGTGACTTCGGCTAAACTTTTTAGGTAATTGGTTATAGTTAAATTTGGCTGGCTTCTTTCTTTAGCTGGACTTACTCTGTATAGGTCTGTATTTGTGGAGGGATAGATTGTATTGGGGCAGGTTTTTTTTATTGCCGGGGTAAACTTTTCATTTAAATTTGGATTTTTGAAGAATTGTGGCTTTTTTGGTACGACTTCTTTTTGTACCATGCCTTTTTCTCTTTTTTCCTCACCTTCTTTTTGAGGACTGCCTTTTTCTTTCTGACCTTCTTCTTTCTTTATTTTAGCTATGCCTCCTTTTTGTAGCTTGGCTTTTTCTGTTTTTACTTCTTCTTCAAGAGCTGCTACTTTTGACATTGTTTCTAGTAACTGTATTTTGAGTGTTACTATTTTTTCATGAAGTTCCTTCAAATAATTTTTTGTTAGAAATCCTGTGACCACGACACTGGCACATTCGTCCACAACACAGTGTGTGTGTGCTTATTAGTATCTTGTTTTTATATGTATCTTCTCCTCATATAGGTCTTCTTGACAACAAATCTGCTAGGCCATTTTTGTCGGTTGTTAAATAACTCAATATCGAAATCATATAATCTGATATCATTGACCAAACATCGGATTTCTTTTTTTTACAATCGAATCTTCTAATTTTGTTGAAAGCCAAAATTTTACTTGTGTATTGTTTGTTCTAACTATGAAATGTGTAAACACAACATAAATTTCAAAATGTAACAATGCATAATATAATGCTTTTAATTCTTTCCTATTTATTTCCCATTTAATTTCATTATCTTGGAAGCTTCTTGAACGATATCTGCATAAGTACTTTTATTTAGTGTTCTGATATCTATATTTTAGTACTGATCGGTAGCTTTTGTTTGATGCATCTATCTCAATTATCCATATGAATTCTTTTGTCTCATCAGGAAATTTTAATTTTGGTAAGTTTTTACAAAAAGTTTGTATTTTTTGTATGATTTTTTTATTGTCATTCCAATTATATTCAATATTTTTCTTAAGTTTTTGTTGTAATGGTAGACAATATTTTTCTAGATTTGGTATATATTCTCTTACTTGATTTACTAATACTAAGAATGCTTGAAGTTTCTTTTTAGTATCCAAATCTTTATAGATTCTTATTTTAGAAATGATCTGATTCTGCATTTTTATTCTTGCTTTATCTATCTCGATTCCTAGGAATTCTATTTGATCATGCTTTCTTTTTATTTAAGGATATTCTTGCTTTTCTTACATAAGTAATAAAATCTAATAAAAGTTTATAGTGTTCTTCTAAAGTGTGACTGTATAATAGTATATCATCTGTATAGATAACACAGTTCCTTAAACCGCTAAATTGTTTACCCATAAAGGCTTGATATCTTCTTGGGGCTTTTTTATATCCAAATAGTAATACATTCCACTAATAAAATCCATTGGGTACAGTGAATGCTGTTAACTTTTTACTATCATCTTCTAGTTTCAAATGGTAAAAACCGCTCTTGCAATCAAATTTACTGAAATAATTATATCATGAAATTTGTTTTAGTTTTAAGATTTTGTTGGGTATTGGATAGTTATAAGTTTTGGTTTTTGCATTCTAGTTTCTATAATCTATTACCATTCTTGTTTTTCCATTTTTTTTTGCTGACTATGTTTATTAACAATAAATGCTAGACTACTATGTTTTGATTCTGAATAAAAGCTCAGTTATATGCATTTCAACTTCTTTTAAATAATCTGGAACATATTTTAATGGTGCTTGTTGCACAATTGTGTCTTTATTTATTAATTTTATTTTTACATATGTTTTATGTTTCTCTCAGAATTTCAGTGGATTTTTTTAGTATAGTTTTTCTAGTTCTTTTTCTATTATTCCTAATTGATTTATCTCAAATATTTCATATCCTATCATGTTAACTTGTTTTCTTTCAAGCTTATGAGTTACATGACTATCTCCTTTAATCCATGGTGTGTCTTGTTTTAATGTATTTTTTACTATTAATGCTGGTACCTTGTTTTTGCAGGGTGTTGTTGGTGTTAAATGTTTATTTGTTAGGGTTAGTGGTAAGTATCTGTTAAGAAATTCTTGTCCTAATATCATGTTTTTATCTTGTAATCCATTATAAGCATATATTTCTCATATTACTAGTTCTTTATCCCATATTTGGATTTTTATGTTTTTAGCTTTTTGTTCTAATATGTTACCTTCTCCATTGAACCCTTTGATTAATAGTTTTGTTTTTTTCCATTTTTTCTTAAGTAGACAATTTTCTCTAGAGAGATTTATCTATGCACCAGTGTCTATAAAGGGAGTGTAGTATCTATTTTGGTATCCTTCTATTATTATCTTAATTAAAATATATATAAATTTTTCTTTTTCTATTTTAATATGTGTTGTATTCATTATAGCATTTGTCTATTTCCCTATTTATATCATAAGAGTGTTCTTCTGTAAATAAGTCAAGCTGTCTTTCTACCCATCTATCTATAACTAATAGTGTTAACTTATCTATGAATTGTTTTACTGTGACTAAAATTCTGAATTTTCTTATTTTTTCCTTGATTTTTCTTATTTTATTTGTGTGATGCTTTGGGGTTATAGGGCACATATATAATTCTGGTTCTTTAATCTTCTTAGTCATATTCTAGGTGTAATTATTTGCATGTTTTGTGTTTCTATTTTTACTAATTCCTTAGTTATATTGTAATCTGCCATTTTATTTAGCCATTTTGCTCCTAATATAACTTGTGTTTTGTTATCACTTCTTTGTCTTTGTATCTCAAAAGTTATTCTTATATCTTGCTGTCCTAAGGTTACTAACTTACTCATTAATCCAATACTATCTAGAATGTTTCCTTGTATGTCTTTGTACATATGACTACTTGGTAAGATCATGTCTAATTTTACCAAATCTGGTGTAATATAATTTTCCTCAGATCCTTTTTCAAGGAGGTCGAAATGCGAGTCAGCAAAATTCTTTTAAAATTGGGGTTTTGAGAAAATTTTCAAGAGAAAGGGATTCGCCCGTCAGTACGAGGTCCAACCGTTCCTGCCGCCTTTAACAGGGATAGTTAGACCAAGGACTAAGGATCATTTCGATCATATACAAGTTATTGATGCAAATCCTATATGCCTATGCATTGAGGTTTTGGATTCAAGAACCGAAATTCATTTTTTTTTGAATAATTGAATTTGAATATTGGGGGGTTTTCAAGCTGGTTTAAAAACATTTGTTTTGGTGTTATTTGAAACACATAATTCTTGAGGATTTTGAAGATTTGGAATTGAGTTCTTTGTTGTGAACTCTAGATGATGATGATCATCTTATGTTCAAAATTGATTTCGAACTCTTCTTTTGTCAAATCATGTGATTTGTAGACTTCATTCTTTTGAAAGAACATAGGTCCAAATTGTTAGAAAACATGTTGTTTTCAAACGTATTTTGGCCAAAAGATTATGAATGCATTGCTTGTGTTTTCTTTTGAAGTTAAGTGAGGTTTACAAATTCTCATTGCAATATGACTTGGTCACTTTTTGCAACTTAAATTTGAATCACTTAACGTCTTGAGAATGTGCATGTGGTGCTATTGAGTTTGAGTGAAGGTGAATGCATGAAACAGGAAGGGAAACTATATGGAACAATCATTCTTCTCTCTCTCATAATCCCTCAAGATTCATTCATATGAAACATACATTCTTCACTTTCTCATAATCTCTCAAAGTCTATATTGCACGTCATACAATCTATGGATGAGGATTGATTAAAATGTAGGACTTTTATCTATATGTGCTCATTATATGATTAAGCACATGAATTAGAGATGTAGTCCATAAGCTTGAGGCTTGACATAAAATTATCAAAATGATGAAAATATATAAGTGATGCCAAGTTCAATCTTTGAAATGGATGGGAGACGTGGATGACATCCACTTTCGTTTCAAAATAGCTAAAAATCAGACCTTGTGTTGATTTAAATAGCTGAAAATTGACGACATTGATTCCAATAAATATCTTGTTTCTTAGATGGAAATGACAAGTCTTTCAAATAGATTCAAATTCTAGATTTCGTAGTAATGAAATCATCAACTCCTTTGGATGATTCTAGGATAATTGGCCTTTCAAATATGTAAATTTTGATATTCTTAAACAAATTCCTATGAAACATGGTCTGATTTCAACAATATACATACATCTTACGTATGAGTTTGCTGAAATTAAGTAAAAATGAAATGAAAACAATTTCATAGCGTTGCACTATGAAAATCAATCAAAATGATCATCCTTCTTAAAAACCAGTTTGGAAACGTATTCCAACCTGATTTTAAGAGAAGAAAAATGATTTTCAACAAGAGATTGGACACATGTATATATATATATAACAACGTATATATATATATATATACATACCTTACTCTTCAAAATGAAATTTTATCAAGGGACTGCATGACTCATGAATCATGATGATTCATGGCTGGGTTATTTTATGTAGGAAGATTGAAAACTTGTTTCAAATCTTCCCTACTACCCTTGATCAATTAAATTGAAAGACATGAATCAAAATGACTGTGAATAAGAAAGAAAATAAAATAATGCTCAAGCTTATTCGTCCATCATTTCGCCATGCAAGGGTGGATCACATTCATAAGAACGTATCCATCCCTTATAGGCATTTTCATCATACATGGTACAGCAAAATCACTCTCTCACCGTGGGATTCTCTCATGGTAGGGAGTTTAAAATGGTATTAAGTTGGTTCCTTTGAAAGGGACGTGGCCTTGGGGCCCATTTCAAAATTTGATACTTGGGTTCGTATTTAAGAAAAACCGACATATGCATGCATTATGCATTAACATGTACATTGAAGCGTAGGTTTCCCTTAACTGGACATCATTCCCATCTGTAAGCAAATGAAAATAAACCATCCCACGAATTGCTGGAATTAAAATAAATCAACAATAAGCTAAAGTAGAAGAGAAGTGAGTTAAAACCACCTACCTTGCGGTCGGTCTTGATGCTTGTCGTTCGTCTTCACTTGTTTTCTAACTCAAGCAATCCTAAGCAAGAATCCAATCGTGGATTCAAGCTTAGCAAAGTTAGAATAAGAAATAGCTTGCTTGCTGGAATTTGGAGTGGTAAAGAGGGCTTCTCACCACGAAAATCCTAAGTTTGGGTTCACTTAAGCACCCTAACTTAGCAAAATCAATGGGGAGAATAGAAGAAAGTGAAGAAGAGAATGAGAGAAAAAGGGGAAGAGGGCTTGGACGAACCTCTTCTTTCTTCCTTGGCTTCTCCCTCCTACCTTCTTGGCTGCAGCAATTTGATAGAATTCTTCAAAATTTCATCCCCCTCCTTGGTGGCCAAGAGAAGGTTTATATAGAGGAGGAGGTGGGTTCAACCACCTTCTTAACTTACCTTGGGAACTTGCTTAAGACCTTGGGGACTTGTAAAATGAGTTAAATAGGCTTTAAAGTCTCTAATTGACCATTTCTCAGCCCATTTCCACGAGCTAGGTGGGCTGGGCTAGGTTTGGTCAACATGGGTTCAGACCTAGGTGACCATCTTGACTAAAATTTTAGACGAAAATGCCCTTCCACAGGGTATTGCCCTTATTTTGTACTTTTTATTTATTTTTAATTTGAAATCGAGCTTGTAAGGTTAAAACCTAGTTACTAAGCTCCAAATGCCATTGAATTATGATAATTCAATTTAAATTTTAATAAAATTTGAAAATTTTATCAAATTTGGTTCAAAAAGGGTATTTTCGTCCAAAACTTGATTGAAACTAGATTTCAACTGAATCAAACTTTTGTTTGAAATATTCAATTTAAATTTGGTATTTGATTCATGTATTTGAAAAATTCAAATGTTTATTTGCCTTCCATAAACAAATTTAGGCTTTTTAATCTTAATTTGACCGTAGAAGGGCAAAATTGTCCAAATTGATCAATTTCGACCAATTGACCAAAGTCCAAGCTCATTTGCGAGTAGTTTGACTTTATTTGAGGTAATTTGATAAATTTTGGTCAAGAAAGCTCTTAATTGAGCTAAATTGTACTTTGACTAAGTTTAGTCGAAGTGGGTTTGGTTTGGTCGAAGTTTATTTTCATTCATTAATTGGATCATGAGACAGATTTACGTTTTGACTGTGTTGAGCCCGTGGTGACCGAACCTAGCTGGAATTGGCACCACATTTGAGTGCATCCGGGTCAAACCTCCTTGGATTAAGTAGGTTAGGTGAGTTTGACCAGTCTAGTAATTGTTTCTTTGAAAATGATTTTTTTTCTTTAAGGAGGACCTGGTTAAAGAAGAGAGAGAGACATAATTGTCTCTCTTTTCCTATGTTTCTCCTTTATTTCTTCTTGAAAATGTCTTTTCTTCAATTAATTTGAGAGAAAATATTTATTTATTTATTATTTTTTTGAAATGGAGGGGGAATGGCCGCTGGGGGCTCTTGACCACACGGGCTAGGTGGGGGCCCACACGTGGGTCCCACGTAGCATTCTAGACTAAATTAGATCCAATTCTTGGATCTAAGTCAAAATTTGCAATTTGCAATTGGATTTGAATTTCAAATGACATTTGCAATTGGATTTGGACTCGTAATCCTGCATTGGGATTCATGTCTTGGGTTAAATTCACGATTTGAATCTAATTGTTCTTTAGATTCGAAATTGGCTTTGAAATTGCAAATTTTCACAATTCTTTTGTGAAATTTTCACATTGCTTCAATTTTGATGTGGAAAAATTTGGGGTGTTAACAGATGCCCCTCTTTGCTGTTAAGCTAATTGAATAATTTGCTTAATAGCAAAGATTCACGCACCAAATTTTTGCAAATCGTTTGAAAAATCCATTTTTCAAATGATGTTGAACCATCCTCGCTCGAGGGGAAATGCTAGGCATAGACCTGAAATAAGAAGATTTTTCTCCATCTCATTGGAGACTTTGTAGAGGAATTAATGTTGGTTGAAAAATTTTGCAATGGTGAAAGTTTTTGCATTTGATGCTTGGAGAAATTTGCCCTCGATGCCTTCTAGATCATTGGCAAGTGTTTTTTTTTTTTTTTTTTTTTTTTTTTTTTTTTTTTAACTTAGTTTTTCACCTTTTCATCTTTGCTTTTGAATTTTGATTTTCTCTTTTTGAGCCACCCTTCACTCTTGGGGAAAATTCCTCACCACCTCAAAAGCTACTACGGAGTTCCGCCAGTTTGGTGGTTTTGTGTAGTTTGCTTTGTGCAATATCAAGTCTATCGGGCTTTCTTCTGAACCCTTGTAGCAAGCTTTGGGCCGGTAACTCCTAGACCAGTTGGCCTTAGGGTACCAAATGTAAAACACTCCTCGGGCTTACTTGCTCGAATTCAGAAGGCTTTAGGAGACTTAATATAAGCAAAATGTTCATGAATTGCTTTTTAGCTTCACGGCGTAAGCATAGGTCATATGCCCATCCGTGCCTGTTGAGCTTTGAACCAGAGGAACAACTACACTCACCCCGAGCGCATTGCTCAATTCATTTCGCTTGATAGCTTTTTCTAGCATCTTGCCAAGGTCTTTTAGGTGACAAGGCTTTTTCTTGTGGCATCTCATGCTAGACCTTTACAACTGTCGATTGTCGGGACCAACATTAATTGCTATACATTAGTCCCTTAATGTCTGTGAAATTTTTTGCATATTTCAAACCGATGCCCTTGCAATTGTCCTCAAGACATGGGCTAAGTTTGAAAGTTTTGATGCATTTTGAAACTTTTTCCTAAGGGATACCATGCCCCTTAGTTGGTTCGAAAATTATTACAAATGTGCTTATCAAAGCACAACTATTTTGAAATTTTTGAATTGCAAATTAAAGTATAGAATTTTTTGAGATGCAAAGCATTAATTGGATCGGGGATTTTAACCCCATCGGCATCAATCAGCCGATAAGAATTGTGAGGTAGAACCTCCTTGATGACATAAGGTCCTTCCCAGTTCGGTGCCCATTTTCCTTTAGGTCTACTCCTGAGTGGAACTATGGATCTTAAAACAATATCATTTACCTGAAATTTTCTTTCAATGACTGATTTGGCATAATGTCGGGCGACTCTCTTACGATAGACTTCAGCATGCTCTGCTGCTTATAGTCGTTTCTCGTCTAAGAGGTCTAATTGAGCAAGTCTCTTTTTTTGATACTTGCTAATTGGGAGTTCAATGAGAGCAGCAAATTTCATTGCTGGTTTTTGGACATGTAATGGAAGGACAATTTCCGTTCCATATACTAATTATGCTGGTGTAGCATTGGTGGGTGTTCGAATTGTGGTTCGATACGCCCAAAGTGCATTGTGCATTTTCTCGTGCCAATCTCAGCCTGTTTCAACAGTCCTTTCTAAGACACAAATCAAAATCTTGTTGGTTGCTTCTGCCTGACCATTACCTTGAGGGTAATATGGGGCAGAGAAGTGATGTTGTATGTTGTGTTTGTGACAGAGAATGCGCACTTTCTCATTTTTAAAATGAGTACCATTATCAGAAACGATATCATGCAGGATGCCAAATCTACACAAAAGATTTTTGTGAATGAAGGACACTACGTGTTGTCCTTCGACTGTTTTTAAAGTGATCGCTTCCACCCATTTGGTGAAGTAATCTGTAGCTGCAAGAAAATACCTGTGTCCATTTGAGGCATGTGGATTGATCGGATCGACCACGTCGAAGGCCCACATGGAGAATGGCCATGGTGAGCTGACCGAATGAAGGTACGCTGTTGGAGCATGAATTGATTGTGCATGCAACTGATATTTGATGCATTTCTTGACAAATTGGTGACAGTCTCTTTGCATTGTGGGCCAATAGTACCCTGCTCTGACTATCTGCTTGACGAGGGTCTGATACCCTACATGTCCCCCACAAATTCCTTCATGGGCTTCTTGAATGACTTCTAGTGCCTCATTTGCATCGAGACATCTAGCATATTCTGTGCTGAATCCTCTTCTGTATAGGATGTCGGCTAAAATGAAATATCTTGAAGACATGTGTCTCAAAACTCTTTACTCTTTTCGAGACATTTCTGGTGGGAGTGTTCCAGTTTGGAGAAAATCCTTGATGTTATGATACCATGGTGTTTCTTTATTTTCTGCTTGCAACACCTGCTCAGGTATGACAAAAGATGGTTGTTTGAGTCTTCCAACTTCAAAAGATCTGATAGATTCTCCAGGTTTGAAGGCAATGGTAGAGCCTAAACTGGCTAAACCGTCTGCTATTGGGTTAAATTCTCTTTTGACATGTAAGAGTTGATCTTCCTCGAACTGTCTTAAGAGGGAAGTTGCTAACCCTTGATATGGGATCAGTTTCTGATATTTGACTTGCCAATCTCCATTGACCTGACTGACAGCTAAGAGAGAATCTCCAAAAATGCGAACTCTCTGCACTTTAAATTTGAGCAACATTTTGAGTCCTTGGATTAGGGCCTCGTACTCTGCCATATTATGCGTGCAGGAAAAATTCAATTTGAGAGAGTAAGGAATCATTTCCCTTTCTGGTGTAATGAAAAGTATCTCAATGCTTGCCCCTGCTGTGCTCTTAGATCCATCAAAGTACATCTCCCAGATCGACTATGGTTCAGTCGTTAAGATTTGCTCATCTGGAAAATCATCATTTGTTCTAATTTCTTCATATAGAGAAAAATCTGCCAATTGGTCTGCAATTGCTTGCCCCTTGATTGATTTTTGTGACACATATTCCAAATCATATTGCATCAGCAAAACCTGCCACTTTGCTATCCTTCCATTCAGAAATGGCTGTTCGAGGATATATTTGAGTAGATTAAGTTTGGATAAAATTTTAACTTTGCAAGCCAATAGATAATGCCTTAATTTTTGACACATCCATACCAAGGCTAAGCAAGTTTTTTCCATGTGTGAGTAGTTCTTTTTATACTGCACAAATGTCTTACTGATGTAACAAATGGCATGTTCTATTCGACATCCTTCTTCATATTGAGCCAAAAATCCACCACAGGTTGAATCGTTTACTGTGATGTAAAGGAGTAGAGGTTTCCCAAAACTGGAGGTTTTAAAATTGGTGGGCAAAGGAGATACTCTTGATCTTTTCGAATGAGGCTTGACATTCATGTCCCCATTCAAATTTGACTCTTTTCCGCAGTAAATGGTTGAAGGGTTCGCATCTTATAGCAAGATTAGATATAAACCTTCTGATTGATTGAATTTTGCCTTGCAAGCTACGTAGCTCCTTAAGATTTGTTGGGGGTGACATTTCGATGATCGCCTTTGCTTTGGAAGGATCCATCTCGATTCCCTTTTTGCTGACCATAAATCCCAAAAGCTTACCGGATTCCACACCAAATACACATTTTTGTGGATTCAATCTAAGTTTGTATTGTAAGAGTCTATCAAAAACTTGAGCAAGAATGTTGATGTGATTCTCCCTTGTTTTAGACTTAATTAGTAGATCATCTACATATGCATCCATGATTTGATGCATTTGGTCATGAAAAATAGCTACCATAGCCCTTTGATATGTTGCCCCAGCGTTCTTCAAACCAAATGGCATTACTGTATAGCAGAAGGTACCCCATGGGGTTGTAAATGATGTTTTTGCTTGATCTTGAGCAGCCAACTTAATTTGGTTATAGCCAGAATATCCATCCATAAAGGAGAACATAGCGTGACCTGCGGTACTGTCTACCAACAAGTCAATGTTTGGAAGTGGGTAGTCATCCTTTGGTGTAGCCTTATTCAAATCTCTGAAATCGATGCAGAGCCGAATTTTGCCATTTTTCTTTGGGACTACCACAATGTTTGCTAACCATTCAGGATAGTCGATTGTTCGGATGAACCTTGCCTTTAGTAGGTCTTCCAGGCCTTCCTTAACTTGACCCTCAAGACAAGGGTCTAGTTTCCTCAACTTTTGTTTGATTGGCTTGCATTCTGGTTTCAATGGTAGTCGATGCTCGACTAATTTTGTATCAAGTCCTGACATGTCCTCATAAGTCCATGCAAAGGCTTCTTGATGTTCTTTGAGGAAGTCTATCAACTCTTTTCTTTCTTCTGCTGAAAGACTTGTTCCAATTTGCAAAATCTTTGGACTCTCTTCCATGCCAATATTAATTTCCTTAATCGGATCATTAATCAAAGGTGACGGTTGATCTTGTTTTTTCATTTGGATGAACTCTGGACATTCTGCCTCAGTGAGTTCTGGATTTATCTCCTTAAAAGCTCTTGATGTTTGATCCTCAGATGTCATCCTAAAGATTATGAAGAAGTTAGATGAGATTTGAGACATTGTACATGGAAGTAAATTGTATATGCCATTGCATCTTTGAAGGTATTACAAAATGAAGACACTTGGTCTATTTGGAGTACAATGATAACAAAATGACAAAATGATGACTGGATGATGGCGGATTTGATGATTCAAATTGATGGTGAACATCCGCCTATGGTATTGCTCTTGACAAAAGGTACTGACTTGAATTCTTCCTCAACATCCACTTTTTCATAGCTTTGGCACCCCAAAGCTTGAGTGCCTCGTTGTCCTGTCAAGGTAATTGGCTCCAAAATTCCATTTTCGTATTTTCCAAGGCCAGTAAACGGTCGGTAGCCATGGCATATGAGCAAATCCAATCCTTTCTCATTCTGACAAAATTTCTTGAATAAAGGATGATTTTTGTAACTTGCTTCAGGTTTTGTACCCTTTTTTACCCACATTTGTCTTTTTGGTTTTTGAATGGCCAATCTGCTAAGACTTTGAGATATCTTTTCTTCTTTGCAAACTCGAATACTTGGTACCTCGATTGCATATGTTGGCACCGGAATCATTGGGTGTGCAAGACGATTTTGCCTATCCTCCGCATAGATGGTTATGGAATTCTCGTTGTGAGTCGATTTGACACACTGATGTAGAGTGGAGGGAACTGCATTGGTAGCATGGATCCATGGCCTGCCAAGCAACAAGTTGAAGGAGGGTTTTATATCCACCACATGAAATAAAACCCGATGATACGTGTCAGAAATATTCAAATCCAGACATATACATCCTAGGCATGGTTGTCCTGTCCTGTCATATCCATGGATGAAAATTGTGGATGGAGTGTAGTCGGCCTGTCTTATGCTCAACTCACGAGCTGTTTGTTGTGGACAGATGTTCAGGCTTGCTCCACCATCAATTAAAATGTGGGAGACTCTGGTGCCCCTTGTCTCTACCACTATGTGCAGCGTCGTTGTGCGATGCACCTCCAGTTGGTAGATCTTTATCAGAGAATATGATCGGACTATTTTCACATAGTTCAAAAGCCCATTCATTCCCCTGTTAGGGCTAAACCCTCCTTCTTGACTTCAGGTAAGGGGTCCAATTCATTGAAAATGGATCCCAAGGGTTCAGGATCCCATACTTCCAACTTCTGATCGATTTCTATAAGACTGTCTTGCTCAACTGGTCCGATTTGTGCATTGATGGATTCTTTATCATGTTTGAAAAGCAATCCAAAGAAATCCAAGGATGCGGTATCCCTTTTGTTTGTCACAATCATTGGATGATTTGTTGAGAATCTGACCATCGAAATTATTCCTTTGCCATGTTTAGGAAAAGGATTCTTGAGAATGTCCGGCTGTTCACTGGCCTCTTTGATTATTTCTTTGTCAACTGCATCTTGCACAATATTTTTAAGTACAAGGCAGTCTTCTGTATCATGTCCTGGAGCACGGTGAAACTTGCAAAATTGCTTTTTGTTTTTCCCCATCATTGGTGGGGGTTGGAGACTTTTGGGAGAAACAGAGTACCTCTTTCGATTAACATATGCATGACCTCTTCATAACTCTATTGTAATGGGGTGAATTTTCTATCATACCCCCATCCAGGATGTTTGTTTTTGGTGCCACTACTACTGCCACTAGCTCTGTACATTACCCCTTTATTCTTGGGATATTCAGACTTTTCTTTTTTGAAGGCTGCAGCGTTGGCCACGATGTTGGCTGGAGTATTCTGACTTCTGCTATTCTTTTTTGTATCTTCCCTTACTTTCACCGGGATGACAGCATCAAAAGCTCCATTGTCAATTCCTGCTTCAATGCATTCTGCCCTCTCAGTGAGATCGATGAAAGACTTGATTGGAGCATTGGAAATGAGGCTCCTTAATGGTTGTGTCAAATTGTTTACGATCAATCCAGTGCATGGGATTGAGAGTGGGTCATCATCTTGTTGCAAGAAGACCTTCACCTTTGAATAAAATCTCCCACCTTTTCACCTGGCCTCTGTTTCAGATAGCATAGTGTGGTGATCGTTGGTGTAGTTTCAACGTTTTGAATGAACCTTTCAATGAAAAGGTTGATTAACATGTCAAAATTTTTCAATTCCACTGGGTTGATGTGTTCCCGATACCATTGTGCTGCAATTCCTTCTAGGCTTCTGGGGAAACATCGAAACAGGGCCCTGTGATTGTGGCGGAATTTGTAGCATTCAGCAAAAAACATAGCCAAATGTGCCTTTGGGTCTCCATGGCCATCAAATTTGATAAATTTCTTGGGCAAGTTTTTTATGTGCTTGTCATTTTCGAAGCTTTCGTAGAAATCTTTGCAAGTGAAGTTCCTTTTGTTCTTGCCTTTAAGTTGTACTGCATTTAACTTTTTTTCAACTTCTTGAATTTTTGTTTATCAGGATTCTCCCTTCTTCTTTTTCTTGGGAGTTTTCGGTTCTTCCTCACTACTAGATTCTGTTGTAGCGTCTTCAGAAGAGTCTGAACTGCTTGATGAGTACTTTCTTGTTTTCTTCCCTTTCTTTTTGGCTTTTTCTGCCTGCGCTTGTTCTTCATTGAACATGATCATGTATTTCCGGAATCTTCTGTATTCCTCAAATTCTGGGTCATTTATTTCCAGGTTGGGAGGTGTTTCTGAGGAGGATTCTTCTCCCCTGTCTGCTATAAAAGGTTGATCAAGTTCCATTTCACTCCTTCTCCTGCTTTGGCTTCTGGTTTCAACCATAAAATGGATGTCCACGTTGCAAGAAGAAAAATTGAAAATGTTAGGATGTGAATTGATGAGAGATGACAAATTTTGATTGCATATTGAAAGAAAGATGAGAATGAGAAAACTTGACAAAGTTTAACATAACTTGACAAAACTTGACAAATTTTGGCTTAATGACAATGAACTAGACATGACAATCTAGGACAGAAGGATAGATGGTGGACTTCATCCCACCATTTTACATATTCGGGACCCATTCCTGGACCAAGGACAAGATACGTATATGCAAAATTTTTTTATGCAATTGGTATCCGACATTGTAAAATAACTTGTATATGATCCAAATAAGTTCTTAGACAAACAATGACGGGTCCCACCAGGTGTGCCATCTGTTCACACCCCATTCCCTTTTCAAGGAGGTCGAAATGCGAGTCAGCAAAATTCTTTAAAATTGGGGTTTTGAGAAAATTTTCAAGAGAAAGGGATTCGTCCGTCGGTACGAGGTCCAACCATTCCTGCCGCCTTTAACAGGGGTAATTAGACCAAGAACTAATGATTATTTGGATCATATACGAGTTATTGATGAAAATCCTATATGCTTATGCATTGAGGTTTTGGATTCAAGAAACGAAATTCATTTTTTTTTTTGAATAAATGAATTTGAATATTGGGAGGTTTTCAAGTTGGTTTAAAAACCTTTGTTTTGGTGTTATTTGAAACACATAATTCTGAGGATTTTGAAGATTTGGAATTGAGTTCTTTGTTGTGAACTCTAGATGATGATGATCATCTTATGATCAAAATTGATTTCGAACTCTTCTTTTGTCAAATCATGTGATTTGTAGAATTCATTCTTTTGAAAGAACATAGGTTCCAAATTGTTAGAAAACATGTTGTTTTCAAACGTACTTTGGCCAAAAGATTATGAATGCATTGCTTGTGTTTTCTTTTGAAGTTAAGTGAGGTTTACAAATTCTCATTGCAATATGACTTGGTCACTTTTTGCAACTCAAATTTGAATCGCTTAACATCTTGAGAATGTGCATGTGGTGCTATTGAGTTTGAGTGAAGGTGAATGCATGAAACGGGAAGGGAAACTATATGGAACATTCATTCTTCTCTCTCTCATAATCCCTCAAGATTCATTCATATGGAACATACATTCTCACTTTCTCATAATCTCTCAAAGTTTATATTTCACGTCATACAATCTATGGATGATAATTGATTAAAATGTAGGACTTTCTCTATATGTGCTCATTATATGATTAAGCACATGAATTAGAGATGTAGTCCATAAGCTTGAGGCTTGACATAAAATTATCAAATGATGAAAATATATAAGTGATGCCAAGTTCAATCTTTGAAATGGATGGGAGACGTGGATGACATCCACTTTCGTTTCAAATAGCTAAAAATCAGACCTTGTGTTGATTTAAATAGCTGAAAATTGTGGACATTGATTCCAGTAAATATCTTGTTTCTTAGATGGAAATGACAAGTCTTTCAAATAGATTCAAATTCCAGATTTCGTAGTAATGAATCATCAACTCCTTTGGATGATTCTAGGATAGTTGGTATTTCAAATATGTAAATTTGATATTCTTAAACCAATTCCTATGAAACATGGTCTGATTTCAACAACATACATACATCTTACGTATGGTTTGCTGAAATTAAGTAAAAATGAAATGAAAATGATTTCATAGCTTGCACTATGAAAATCAATCAAAGATCATCCTTCTTAAAAACCAGTTTGGAAACGTATTCCAACCTGATTTTAAGAGAAAAATGTATTTTCAACAAGAGATTGGACACATGTATGTACATATATATAACAACGTATATATATATACATACCTTACTCTTCAAAATGAAATTTTATCAAGGGACCGCATGACTCATGAATCATGATGATTCATGGCTGGGTTCTTTTATGTAGGAGATTGAAAACTTGTTTCAAATCTTCCTACTACCCTTGATCAATTAATTGAAAGACATGAATCAAAATGACTGTGAATAAGAAAGAAAATAAAACAATGCTCAGCTATTCGGTCCATCATTTCGCCATGCCAAGGGTGGATCACATTCATAAGAACGTATCCATCCCTTATAGGCATTTTCATCATACATGGTGCAGCAAAATCAACTCTCTCACCGTGGGATCTCTCATGGTAGGGAGTTCAAAATGGTATTAAGTTGGTTTCTTTGAAAGGACGTGGCCTTGGGGCCCATTTCAAAATTTGATACTTGGGTTCATATTTAAGAAAAACCGGACATATGCATGCATTATGCATTAACATGTACATTGAAGCGTAGATTTTCCTTAGCTGGACATCATTCCCAGCCGTAAGCAAATGAAAATAAACCATCCCACGAATTGCTGGAATTAAAATAAATCAACAATAAGCTAAGTAGAAGAGAAGTGAGTTAAAACCACCTACCTTCTGGTCGGTCTTGATGCTTGTCCTTTGTCTTCACTTGTTTTCTAACTCAAGCAATCCTAAGCAAGAATCCAACCGTGGATTCAAGCTTAGCAAAGCTAGAATAAGAAATAGCTTGCTTGCTGGAATTTGGAGTGGTAAAGAGGGCTTCTCACCACGAAAATCCTAAGTAAGGGTTCACTTAAGCACCCTAACTTAGCAAAATCAATGGGAGAATAGAAGAAAGTGAAGAAGAGAATGGGAGAAAAAGGGGAAGAGGGCTTGGACGAACCTCTTCTTCTTCCTTGGCTTCTCCCTCCTAGCTCCTTGGCTGCAGCAATTTGATAGAATGCTCCAAAATTTCGTCCCCCTTGGTGCCAAGGGGAGGTTTATATAGAGGAGGAGGTGGGTTCAACCACCTTCTTAACTCACCTTGGGAACTTGCTTAAGACCTTGGGACTTGTAAAATGAGTTAAATAGACTTTAAAGGCTCTAATTGACCATTTCTCAGCGAGCTAGGTGGGCTGGGCTAGGTTTGGTCAACATGGGTTCAGACCTAGGTGACCATCTTGACCAAAATTTTGGACGAAAATGCCCTTGCACAGGGTTTTGCCCTTATTTTGTACTATTTATTTATTTTTTGTTTGAAATCGAGCTTGTAAGGTTAAAACCTAGTTACTAAGCTCCAAATGCCATTGAATTATGATAATTCAATTTAAATTTTAATAAAATTTAAAAATTTTATCAAATTTGGTTCGAAAAGGGTATTTTCGTCCAAAACTTGATTGAAAATGGATTTCAACTGAATCAAACTTTCACTTGAGAAATTCAATTTAAATTTGGTATTTGATTCATGCATTTGACAAATTCAAATGTTTATTTGCCTTTCATAAACCAATTTAGGCTTTTTAATCTTAATTTGACCGCAGAAGGGCAAAATTGTCCAAATTGATCAATTTCGACCAATTGACCAAAGTCAAAGCTCATTTGCAGTAGTTTGACTTTATTTGAGGTAATTTGATAAATTTGGGTCAAGAAAGCTCTTAATTGAGCTAAATTGTACTTTGACTGAGTTTAGTCAAAGTGGGTTTGGTTCGGTCAAAGTCTATTTTCGTCCATTAATTGGATCATGAGACAGACTTACGTTTTGACTGTGTTGAGCCCGTGGTGACCGAACCTAGCTGGAATTGGCACCACATTTGAGTGCACCCGGGTCAAACCTACTTGGATTAAGTAGGTTAGGTGAGTTTGACCAGTCTAGTAATTGCTTCCTTGAAAATGATTTTTTTCTTTAAGGAGGACCTGGTTAAAGAAGAGAGAGACATAAATGTCTCTCTTTTCCTAGGTTTCTCCTTTATTTCTTCTTGAAAATGACTTTTCTTCAATTAATTTGAGAGAAAATATTTATTTATTATTTTTTTTGACATGGAGGGGGCATGGCCCCTGGGGGGCTCTTGACCACACGGGCTAGGTGGGGCCCACACGTGGGTCCCACGTAGCATTTAGACTGAATTAGATCCAATTCTTGGATCTAAGTCAAAATTTGCATTTTGCAATTGGATTTGGATTTCAAATGACATTTGCAATTGGATTTGATTTCAAATGACATTTGCAATTGGATTTGGACTCGTAATCCTGCATTGGGATTCGTCTCGGGTTAAATTCACGATTTGAATCTAATTGTTCTTTAGATTCGAAATTGGCTTTGAAATTGCAAATTTTCACAATTCTTTTGTGAAATTTTCACATTGCTTCAATTTTGATGTGGAAAAATTT